>NC_053028.1:573033416-573199350 GCF_003073215.2 Triticum urartu
AAGCTTGTATTATTTTATTTGTGTCTAGAGTTGTGTTGTGATATCTTCCCGCGAGTCTCTGATGTTGATTGTGCACTTTTGCGTGTATGATTAGGGCACGATTAAGTCAGGGGCGTCACACTACTATCACAAGATCAATCATGACAGGGCAATCATTAGTTTGAACTATAACTCCATGCTTAATGTCTACTGCCTGAGTAAAAGTAGAATTAGCCATATTCACTATAATCTCAATAGTAGCATAAGGGCCTAGATTGAGACAATCATAAACAGACTTGGGGATAGTGGAAACACTAGCCCCTAGATCACATCAAGCAATGAATTTATTCAATCCAATCTCAATCTCTATAGTAGGCTCAAAAGCATCCTCTTGCTTACCTGGTAACTTACTGTAAAGTTTCTTTCTTTCATCATCAAGTTCACGTACCTTGGTTGCAACTTGCTCAACAAAGACATTATATGCTTCATTATTAGTTACCTCGGGTAGTGGGTACTTCATTGATATCATATTCACAAAATCTGCAATGGCATAATTATACTCTGGAAGATGGCTTGTGTCCAGTTCTTTGGTCTTCTCTTCGTTGATTCTCACCATTTTAACATCTTCAACCGAGTTAGGTTTCGGTTTACTTGCAATCTTGGCTAAGATTAATGTTTGGCTCTCTGCAATTTTAGCGAGTTGTGCTTCCATATTCTTGAATCTTCCTTCAAGTATCTGCACATCATTTGTTAGTCCAACAACCTTACTGGTCAATTGACCAAGTAAGTTATCATGATTCTTCAAGGTATTCTTGAAGTTTTCATTCTGCTTAGTTTGACTGGCAATAAAATTTTAAGAGTTTCTTCATGAGTACTTCTATTGCTGCCATTAGCTCCATTAAAATTATTTGATGCTCCTCCATTACTAGGATAAGGGAGTGTAGGAGCATAACCATTATTTTTCCACTTGAGATAATAGCTATTATGGGCAATAAAAGTCACATCACTAGTTTTCTTTGTTAGCGATGGCATTCACATTTCCCTCTAATTTACCTTTCATCATGGAGATAAGTCCATCAAGTTTGGCTGTCAACTCCGTGCTACTTTCTTCTATCATGTTCACCCTCTTGGTGGTGGGTCTTCCAACATGCCATTTGGCATGGTTTTCTTACATATCGTCAAGTAATTTCTTGACATCATCTATGGGCTTTCCCACGATTGTTCCTCCTACAGCTGTATCAAGCATAGTTATTGACATTTGATTTAAACCATTATAAAACATATGAAGAATTAACCACTCCTCCATTCCATGATTAGGGCAATTCCTCATAGCTCCTGTCATTCAATCCCACGCAAGCGCTAGTGGCTCACGTTCTTCCTGCTTGAAACCTCTAATCTGAGAATGTAATTGCATATTTTTTTGCAGGTGGACAAAATTTAGATCAAAAATTTCTGCGACAATCAAGCCAAGAAGTAATACTACCTCTAGGTAGAGCTAGAAGGCGTTCTTTTCCTTTTCCTCTCAAAGAGAAAGGAAATAGATGGAACTTCAAAGTGTCAGGGTCATAATCTCTAATGCGTGTCATGTTGCATAATTCAGTAAAATTATGCAAGTGCATACCTGCATCTTCAGAATCAGAGCCTCCAAATTGGTCCTGTTGAACCATGGAAACTAAGGTCGGTTCGATCTCATACTCTGCGGCTGCAACCTCAAGTTGTGCTATTGGTTCACACATGAAGTTGTTGCTGGGAGTAGCAAAACTTGCAAGATTATGAGCCATGATCTTTTTGTTTTTCTCAACTGACAAGACTAGCAACGATAATAAAACTTAAATAAAAACATAAAAGTAAAAAACAAAAACAAAAAATTAAATTTAACAAAACCTCTAAACACAAAGACTAGGATTACTAAACTCCTTCCCCGCAACGGTGCTAGAAAAAGGGCCTGATACCTCCTTTTAGTGATCAGGTAATGGAACCAAAAAGTGTATCCCTCACCAATTTCCCGAGAGGTGACCCTGGGTAATCGAACCCACGAGGGGAAGATTCTCTTGAAGTGATGGTCTCTAGCAAGCTTAACGTTCGATGATGATTTGTATTATGAGTTATGTGTTCTGGTGACTGAAGATTGTTCGGAGTCCCGGATGAGATCACGGACATGACGAGGAGTCTCGAAAGGGTCGAGAGGTAAAGATTGATATATTGGACGATAGTATTTGGACACCGGAATGGTTTCAGAGTGTTTCAGATATTTATCGGAGTATCAAGGGGTTACCGGACCCCCGCCCCGGGGAAAGTAATGGGCCACATGGGCCATAGGGAAGAGAGAGAGAGAGAGGGCAGCCCACAAGGAGTGGCGCCCCCCATGGGGAGTCCGAATTGGACAAGGGGAGGGGGCGCGACCCCCCTTTCCTTCTCCCTCTCCCTCTCCTTCCCCCTTTCCCCCTCTGAAAGAAGGAGGGGGCGGGGGGGGGGACTCGGACTAGGAGTCCTAGTGGGTTTCCTCCCACTTGGCGCGCCCCCTAGGGCCGGCCTCCTCCCCTCTCCTCCTTTATATAACAGGGCAGGGGGGCACCTCAAAGCACATCAATTGTTTCTTAGCCGTGTGCGGTGCCCCCTCCTCCCCTCTCCTCCTTTAGGCGAAGCCCTGCGCAGATCACATCACCATCACCATCACCACACCATTGTGCTAACGAAACTCTCCCTCGACACTTTGCTAGATCAGGAGTTCGAGGGACGTCATCGAGCTGAATGTGTGCTGAACTCGGAAGTGCCGTATGTTCGGTACTTGACCGGTTGAATCGAGAAGACGTTCGACTGCATCAACCGCGTTCAACTAACGCTTCCGCTTTCGGTCTACGAGGGTACGTGGACACACTCTCCCCCTCTCATTGCTATGTATCTCCTAGATAGATCTTGCATGATAGTAGGAATTTTTTTTGAAATTTCATGCTACGTTCCCGAATAGTGGCGTCTGAGCCAGGTCTATGAGTAGATGATATGCACGAGTAGACCACAAAGAGTTGTGGGTGATCATAGTCATACTTCTTACCACCAACATCTTATTTTGATTCGGCGGTATTGTTGGATGAAGCGGCCCGGACCAACCATACATGACCATGTTCATGAGACCGGTTCCACCAACAAACATGCAATTTGTTTTGCATAAAGGTGGCTGGCGGGTGTCTGTTTCTCCAACTTTAGTTCAATGGAATTTGACTATGGCCGGTCCTTGTTGAATGTTAAAACAACAAACTTGACGAAACATCGTTGTGGTTTTTGATGCATAGGTAAGAACGGTTCTTACTAGAAGCCCGCAGCAGCCACATAAAACTTGCAACAACAAAGTAGAGGACGTCTAACTTGTTTTTGCAGGGCATGTTGTGATGTGATATGGTCAAGACATGATGTGATATAGGTTATTGTATGAGAGGATCATGTTTTGTAAAAGTTATCGGCAACTGGCAAGAGCCTTATGGTTGTCGCTTTATTGTATGAAATGCAATCGCCATGTAATTGCTTTACTTTATCACTATGCGTTAGCGATAGTTGTAGAAGCAATAGTTGGGAAGACGACAACGATGCTACGATGGAGATCAAGGTGTCAAGCCAGTGATGATGGAGATCATGACGATGCTTTGAAGATGGAGATCAAAGGCACAAGATGACGATGGCCATATCATGTCACATATTTTGATTGCATGTGATGTTTATATTTATGCATCTTATTTTGCTTAGTACGATGCTAGCATTATAAGACGATCCCTCACTAAAATTTCAAGGTATAAGTGTTCTCCCTAAGTATGCACCGTTGCGACAGGTCGTCGTGCCGAGACACCATGTGATGATCGGGTGTGATAAGCTCTACGTTCACATACAGCGGGTGCAAGACAATTTTGCACGTGCGGAATACTCGGGCTAAACTTGACGAGCCTAGTGATACGTCTCCAACGTATCTATAATTTTTTATTGCTCCATGCTATATTATCTACTGTTTTGGACATTATTGGGCTTTATTATCCACTTTTATATTATTTTTGGGACTAACCTATTAACCAGAGGCCCAACCTAGAATTGCTGTTTTTTTTGCCTGTTTTAGGGTTTCGAAGAAAAGGAATATCAAACGGAGTCCAAATGGAATGAAACCTTCAGGAATGTGATTTTCTCAACGAACAAGACCCGTGAGACTTCGACCCTACGTCAAGAAAGGAAACAGGAGGCCACGAGGTAGGGGGGCACGCCCACCCCTACCAGGCGCGCCCTCCACCCTTGTGGGCCCCCTGTTGCTCCACCGACGTACTCCTTCCTCCTATATATATACACGTACCCCCAAACGATCAGAAACGGAGCCAAAACCCAAATTCCACCGTCGTAACTTTCTGTATCCACGAGATCCCATCTTGGGGCCTGTTTCGGAGCTCCGCCGGAGGGGGCATCGATCACAGAGGGCTTCTACATCAACACCATAGCCCCTCTGATGAAGTGTGAGTAGTTCACCTTAGACCTACGGGTCCATAGTTAGTAGCTAGATGGCTTCTTATCTCTTTTTGGATCTCAATACAATGTTCTCCCCCTCTCTTGTGGAGAACTATTCAATGTAATCTTCTTTTTGCGGTGTGTTTGTTGAGACCGATGAATTGTGGGTTTATGATCAAGTCTATCTATGAACAATATTTGAATCTTCTCTGAATTCTTTTATGTATGATTGGTTATCTTTGCAAGTCTCTTCGAATTATCAGTTTGGTTTGGCCTACTAGATTGATCTTTCTTGCAATGGGAGAAATGCTTAGCTTTGGGTTCAATCTTGCGGTGTCCTTTCCCAGCGACAATAGGGGCAGCAAGGCACGTATTGTATTGTTGCCATCGAGGATAAAAATATGGGGTTTTCTTCATATTGCATGAGTCTATCCCTCTACATCATGTCATCTTGCTTAAAGCGTTACTCTGTTTTTAACTTAATACTCTAGATGCATGCTGGATAGCGGTCGATGAGTGGAGCAATAGTAGTAGATGCAGGCAGGAGTCGGTCTACTTGTCTCAAACGTGATGCCTATATACAAGATCATACCTAGATATTCTCATAACTATGCTCAATTCTGTCAATTGCTCAACAGTAATTTGTTCACCCACCGTAAAATACTTATGCTCTCGAGAGAAGTCACTAGTGAAACTATGGCCCCGGGTCTATCTTTATCATATTGATCTCCTACTACTTAGTTATTTCCTTTGCTTTTTACTTTGCATCTTTATCATAAAAATACCAAAAATATTATCTTATCATATCTATCAGATCTCACTCTCATAAGTGGCCTTATAGGGATTGACAACCCCTATTTGCGTTGGTTGCGAGGATTTATTTGTTTTGTGCCGGTATGAGGGACTCGCGCGTAGCCTCCTACTGGATTGATACCTTGGTTCTCAAAAACTGAGGGAAATACTTACGCTACTTTGCTGCATCATCCCTTCCTATTCGGGGAAAACTAACGCAGTGCTCAAGAGGTAGCAAGAAGGATTTCTAGCGCCGTTGCCGGGGAGGTCTACGCAAAAGTCAACATACCAAGTACCCATCACATACCCTTATCTCCAGCATTACATTATTTGCCTTTTGCCTCTCGTTTTCCTCTCCCCCACTTCACCCTTGCCGTTTTATTTGCCCTCTCTCTCTCTATCCTCCCTCTCTATTTGCCTTTTTTTGCCTGCTTGCTTTTTGTTTGCTTGTGTGTTAGTTTGTTTGCTTGTCGTTATGGCTAGTCCCTTATCTTCTCCGTTATCTCCTGAGAATGAAATTCTAAATTTTAAGCAAAGGGAGGGAGAAAATCTAAAAGATGCTCGGTATAGAATTTGCAATGCTCAAAATAAATCTACTAGGAAGCAATCTACTTCCGTTCTCCTTCGCAATTTTTATGTAGGCATTATTCCTTGGCATCGTTATGTTCTTGATACTATTACCGGAGGGAACTTTTTGGGTAGCCATACTTTTGATTCTTATAATGCTATGTTAGATTTATTTGGCTCACCCCCTCTCTTGGTTAATGGAACTATATTAACTTTGGAGCATGTAATGCAAAGGCTTGAGATTATTGAAAATAAGGTTGCTACCGTAGAGTTAATTTAAAATTTGGATAAAAAGATCCACAACCGAATCTCTCAATATGGATCTAAAGTAGGAGTTACTTTGAAAGATATTAAAGAAAAGGAACCCATAGTTAATGAGAAAATAAATCACGATTCCGTTAGGATCGATAAACTTGAGAATATTATTGCCAACTCGGGAACCACTTTTTCTTCCGTAAAGAACACTCCAATTCCTTCCACTAAAGTTGCCAAGCTTATGTATGTTCCTAAAAATAAGGGTGAATCATCTAGTAAGGAAAATGCGGATCTCAAATCTATAAGTATTCATCCCAATATTTTTGCTATCATTAAGGAACCATTTGTTACAAATGAATTATTCGATCTTGTGCCTAGAAGTTTGATAATTAATAAAAATAAAGAAATTCCTAAAGATGGTAGATGCCTCATTGAAGAATTTCCTACCAAAGATGGCAATACCTAGATCTATTCTTGCTTGTTATGCCTAGCTAGGGGCGTTAAACGATAGTGCTTGTTGGGAAGCAACCCAATTTTATTTTTATTCCTTGCTTTGTGCTCCTGTTTAGTAATAAATACTTTTTCTAGCCTCTGTTTTGATTGTGTTTTTTGTGTTTAATTAGTGTTTGTGCCAAGTAGAACCGTTGGGAAGACTTGGGGAAAGTCTTGTTGAACTTGCTGTAAAAAAACAGAAACTTTAGCGCTCACAAGAATTGCTGTCAATTTTATTTGGAGAGTGCTATTTAGTTAATTCTTTTTTCATATGATTAATAGATAAATTCCTCACGTCCAACAATTTATTTTAGAATTTTTGGAGTTCCATATCTTGCATTAGCTACAGATTACTACAGACTGTTCTGTTTTTGACAGATTCTGCTTTTCGTGTGTTGTTTGCTTATTTTGATGTGTCTATGGCTAGTAAAATAGTTTATAAACCACAGAGAAGTTGGAATACAGTAGGTATAACACCAATATAAATAAATAATGAGTTCATTACAGTACCTTGAAGTGGTCTTTTATTTTCTTTCGCTAACGGAGCTCACGAGATTTTCTACTTTAAGTTTTGTGTTGTGAAGTTTTCAAGTTTTTGGGTGAAAGATTTGATGGATTATGGAACAAGGAGTGGCAAGAGCCTAAGCTTGGGGATGGCCATGGCACCCCAAGATAATCTAAGGACACCTAAAAGCCAAATCTTGGGGATGCCCCGGAAGGCATCCCCTCTTTCGTCTACTTCCATCGGTAACTTTACTTGGAGCTATATTTTTATTCGCCACATGATATGTGTTTTGCTTGGAGTGTCTTGTATGATTTGAGTCTTTGCTTTTTAGTTTACCACAATCATCCATGCTGTACACACCTTTTGAGACAAACACACATGATTCGGAAATTATTAGAATACTCTATGTGCTTCACTTATATCTTTTGAGTTATATAGTTTTGCTCTAGTACTTCACTTATATCTTTTAGAGCACGGTGGTGGTTTTGTTTTATAGAAACTATTATTCTGTCATGCTTCACTTAGATTATTTTGAGAGTCTTAAATAGCATGCATGGCAATTTACTTAAATAATTCTAATATGCTAGGTATTCAAGACTAGTAAAAACTTTCTTATGAGTGTATTGAATACTAAGAGAAGTTTGATGCTTGATGATTGTTTTGAGACATGGAGGTAGTGATATCAAAGTTGTGCTACTTGAGTAGTTGTGAATTTGAAAAATACTTGTGTTGAAGTTTGCAAGTCTCGTAGCATGCACGTATGGTAAATGTTATGTAACAAATTTGAAACATGAGGTGTTATTTGATTGTCTTCCTTATGAGTGGCGGTCGGGGACGAGCGATGGTCTTTTCCTACCAATCTATCCCCCTAGGAGCATGCACGTAGTACCAAGGTTTTTGATGACTTGTAGATTTTTGCAATAAGTATGTGAGTTCTTTATGACTTATGTTGAGTCCATGGATCATACACACTCTCACCCTTCCATCCTTGCTAGCCTCTTTGGTACCGTGCATTGCCCTTTCTCACATTGAGAGTTGGCGCAAACTTCGCCGGTGCATCCAAACCCCGTGATATGATACACTCTTTCACACATAAACCTCCTTATATCTTCCTCAAAACAGCCACGATACCTACCTATTATGGCATTTCCATAGCCATTCCGAGATATATTGCCATGCAACTTTCCATCATTCCTTTCATCATGACACATTCATCATTGTCATATTGCTTAGCATGATCATATAGTTGACATAGTATTTGTGGCAAAGCCACTGTTCATAATTCTTTCATACATGTCACTCTTGGTCCATTGCATATCCCGGTACACCGCCGGAGGCATTTATATAGAGTCATCTTTGTTCTAGTATCGAGTTGTAATCATTGAATTGTAAATAAATAGAAGTGTGATGATCATCATTTTCTAGAACATTGTCCCAAGTGAGGAATAAAAAAAAGAGAAAGGCCATAAAAAAAGAGAAGGCCCAAAAAAATGAGAGAAAAAGAGAGAAGGGACAATGTTACTATCCTTTGCCACACTTGTGCTTCAAAGTAGCACCATAATCTTCATGTTAGAGAGTCTCTTGTTTTGTCACTTTCATATACTAGTGGGAATTTTTCATTATAGAAATTGGCTTGTATATGCCAACAATGGGCCTCCTCAAGTGCCCTAGGTCTTCATGAGCAAGCAAGTTGGATGCACACCCACTAGTTTCTTTTGTTGAGCATTCATACATTTATAGCTCTAGTGCATCCGTTGCATGGCAATCCCTACTCCTTGCATTAACATCAATCGGTGGGCATCTCCATAGCCCATTGATTAGCCTCGTTGATGTGAGACTTTCTCCTTTTGTATTCTCCACATAACCCCCTCATTATATTCTATTCCACCCATAGTGCTATGTCCATGGCTCGCACTCATATATTGCGTGAAAGTTTATAGGTTTGAGATTATGAAAGTATGAAATAATTGCTTGGCTTGAAATCGGGGTTGTGCATGATGAGAGCATTCTTGTGTGACGAAAATGAAACATGACTAAACTATATGATTTTGTAGGGATGAACTTTCTTTGTCCATGTTATTTTGAGAAGACATAATTTCTTAGTTAGTATGCTTGAAGTATTATTATTTTTATGTCAGTATGAACTTTTGTCTTGAATATTTCGGATCTGAATATTCATACCACAATTAAGAAGAATTACATTAAAATTATGCCAAGTAGCACTCCGCATCAAAAATTCTGTTTTTATCATTTACCTACTCGAGGACGAGCAGGAATTAAGCTTGGGGATGCTTGATACGTCTCCAACGTATCTATAATTTTTGATTGTTCCATGCTATATTATCTACTGTTTTGGACATTATTGGGCTTTATTATCCACTTTTATATTATTTTTGGGACTAACCTATTAACCGGAGGCCATGCCCAGAATTGATGTTTTTTTGCCTGTTTTAGGGTTTCGAAGAAAAGGAATATCAAACGGAGTCCAAACGGAATGAAACCTTCGGGAACGTGATTTTCTCAACGAACAAGACCCGGGAGACTTGGACCCTACGTCAAGAAAGGAAACGGGAGGCCACGAGGTAGGGGGGCGCGCCCACCCCCACCAGGCGCGCCCTCCACCCTCTTGGGCCCCCTGTTGCTCCACCGACGTACTCCTTCCTCCTATATATATCCACGTACCCTCAAACGATCAGAAACAGATCCAGAACCCTAATTCCACCGCCGTAACTTTCTGTATCCACGATATCCCATCTTGAGGCCTATTCCGGAGCTCCACCGGAGGGGGCATCGATCACGGAGGGCTTCTACATCAACACCATAGCCCCTCCGATGAAGTGTGAGTAGTTCACCTCAGACCTACGGGTCCATAGTTAGTAGCTAGATGACTTCTTCTCTCTCTTTTTGGATCTCAATACAATGTTCTCCCCCTCTCGTGTGGAGAACTATTCGATGTAATCTTCTTTTTGCGGTGTGTTTGTTGAGACCGATGAATTGTGGGTTTATGATCAAGTCTATCTATGAACAATATTTGAATCTTCTCTGAATTCTTTTATGTATGATTGGTTATCTTTGCAAGTCTCTTCGAATTATTAGTTTGGTTTGGCCTACAAGATTGATCTTTCTTGCAATGGGAGAAGTGCTTAGCTTTGGGTTCAATCTTGCGGTGTCCTTTCCCAATGACAGTAGGGGAAGCAAGGCACGTATTGTATTGTTGCCATCGAGGATAACAAGATGGAGTTTTCTTCATATTGCATGAGTCTATCCCTCTACATCATGTCATCTTGCTTAAAGCGTTACTCTGTTTTTAACTTAATACTCTAGATGCATGTTGGATAGCGGTCGATGAGTGGAGTAATAGTAGTAGATGCAGGCAGGAGTCGGTCTACTTGTCTCAGACGTGATGCCTATATACATGATCATACCTAGATATTCTCATAACTATGCTCAATTCTGTCAATTGCTCAACAGTAATTTGTTCACCCATCGTAGAATACTTATGCTCTCGAGAGAAGCCACTAGTGAAACCTATGGCCCCCAGGTCTATCTTTATCATATTGATCTCCTACTACTTAGTTATTTCCTTTGCTTTTTTACTTTGCCTTTATTTTACTTTGCATCTTTATCATAAAAATACCAAAAATATTATCTTATCATATCTATCAGATCTCACTCTCGTAAGTGGCCTTATAGGGATTGACAACCCCTATTTGCGTTGGTTGCGAGGATTTATTTGTTTTGTGCTGGTACGAGGGACTCGCGTGTAGCCTCCTACTGGATTGATACCTTGGTTCTCAAAAACTGAGGGAAATACTTACGCTACTTTGCTGCATCATCCCTTCCTCTTTGGGGAAAACCAACGCAGTACTCAAGAGGTAGCACCTAGCATGTATAGACATGGCCTCGGAACACCAAGACCGAAAGGCCGAACGTGAATCATATAGTAGATATGATCAACATCGAGATGTTCACCAGTGAAAACTACTCCATCACACATGATGATTGGACATGGTTTAGTTGATATGGATCACGTGATCATTTAGATGGCTCGAGGGATGTCTATCTAAGTGGGAGTTCTTAAGTAATATGATTAATTGAACTTAAATTTATCATGAACATAGTCCTGATAGTTTTTGCATATCGATGTTGTAGATCAATGGCCCGTGCTACCGTTCTCTTGAATTTTAATGCGTTCCTAGAGAAAGCTAAGTTGAAAAATGATGGTAGAAACTACATGGAATGGGTTCATAACTTGGGGATTATCCTCGTTGCTGCACAGACGAATTATGTCCTTGATGCACCGCTAGGTGCAAGGCCTGCTGCAGGAGCAACTGCTGACGTTATGAACGCCTGGAAAGCTAAATCTGATGACTACTCGATAGTTTAGTGTGCCATGCTTTACGGCTTAGAATCAGGACTTCGAAGACGTTTTGAACATCATGGAGCATATGAGATGTTCCAAGAGTTGAAGTTAATATTTCAAGCAAATGCCCGAGTTGAGAGATATGAAGTCCCCAACAAGTTCTATACCTACAAGATGGAGGAGAACAGTTCTGTCAGTGAACACATACTCAGAATGTCTGGGTACCATAACCACTTGACTTAGCTAGGAGTTAATCTTCCAGATGATAGTGTCATTGATAGAGTTCTTCAATCACTTCCACCAAGCTATAAAGGCTTCGTGATGAACTATAATATGCAAGGGATGAACAAGATGATTCCCGAGATCTTCGCAATGCTCAAGGCTGCGGAGGTAGAAATCAAGAAGGAGCATCAAGTGTTGATGGTTAATAAGACCACTAGTTTCAAGAAAAAGGGAAAAGGAAAGAAGGGGAACTTCACGAAGAATAGCAAGCAAGTTGCTGCTCCCGGGTAGAAGCCCAAGTCTGGACCTAACCCTGAAATTGAGTGCTTCTACTGCAAAGGGACTGGTCACTGGAAGCGGAACTGCCCCAAGTATTTGGCGGATAAGAAGAACGGCAAAGTGAAAGTTATATTTGATATACATGTTATTGATGTGTACCTTACTAATGCTTGTAGTAGCGCATGAGTATTTGATACTGGTTCTGTTGCTCATATTTGCAACTCGAAACAGGGGCTACGGATTAAATGAATATTGGCTAAGGATGAGGTGACGATGCACGTCGGAAATGGTTCCAAGGTCGATGTGATCTCCGTCGGCACGCTACCTATACATCTACCTTCGGGATTAGTTTTGGACCTGAATAATTGTTATTTGGTGACAGCGTTGAGCATGAACATTATATCTGGATCTTGTTTGATGTGAGATGGTTATTCATTTAAATCAGAGAATAATGGTTGTTCTATTTATATGAGTAATATCTTTTATGGTCATGCACCCTTGATGAGTGGTCTATTTTTGTTGAATCTCGATCGTGGTGATACACATATTCATAATATTGATGCCTGTAACAGCCTGGTTTTTGGCCCTTTTCTTTTTTCCTTTGATTTATTTGATTTTTGCTCTGTTTTTCTTTTTGGAGTGGATCTATGGCCTTGCAACCCAGGAGATCATCATCATTTCCTCTCCCCAAGTGACTCCTCATTCTCAAACTCATCCCAAGACCATGCCATTTTCATCCTAGCCCAACCCCATAATTATTTTTCTTTGGGAAAATTCCTTTTCTATTAAAGGAATAACCTCAAGTGCCCTAGGTTGTGAAGCAACCTATATTTCTGTCCATCAGAAAATTCCGAACTATTTGTCATAATTCCTTTGGGTCATATATTGCTCAAATATGCCCAAAATTTCCTGTCCTAGCCCAAAAATAATTCTCCAATAATTATTCTTCACTTTTGTCCAGAGTGGCTTTCTATGAAGGAAGTGCCACCTATCCTTTCTTGATTGCTCCCCAACTTTTTGGGAATGATATATAATCCAAATAATTGCCTCATGCCAAAATTCAACTTTATTTGCCTAGCCAATCTTCCTTAGAAAATTTTCAAACTTTCTGTCAGACAGAAGGCATTATGAAGGAAGTACTAGCTAGGAGTTTCCAAATGAGTTGAAATTTTGGATACTCCTTAATGTGCTCATATTAACCCACTCCTCTAAATTTAAGCTCCATCCCTTGATCTATGTGAGAACATGATCAAATCTTTGCTTCCGTCAATATTTTCAGGTTGTGAAGCAAGTATATTTTATATTGCTTAATGTTGGCTGAAAATTTACCAGAGCATTCTCATGACCATAAAAACTCTCTCCACCAAATTTGGGATCAATTCATTAAGCCAAGATTTCTCTAGAATTGTTCCAAGTTTCTGGACAGAGAGGATGGTTGTGAAGCAAGTACCACTTTGACAACATAAAGTAAATTCATTTTTCATTTCAGGACTGGGCATCCCTAATACCTTTGCCTTACTCTCATGCAATGATAAGTGAATAAACACTCATCTTGAGAACAACACATCTAGCATGGAAAATATTAGCAACCCTCACCGCTCCGCGAGCGAAACGAACACACAAAACAGAAGTTTATTTTTGAAAATTTGAGATGGCACATGCAAATTTGCTTAGAACGGCAAAAGAATACCGCAAATAGGTAGATATAGTGGACTCATGTGGCAAAACTGGGTTAAAGGGTTTTTGATGCACAAGTAGAGATCATACTTAGTGAAAAATGAAGGCTAGCAAAAGATTGAGAAGCGACCAACCAAGAAACGAATAATCTCATAAGCAAGCATTAAGCATAATTAACACCGAATAATGCACCACAAGTAGGATATAATTTCATTGCATGACTATTGACTTTCGTGCTTGCACAGGGAATCACAAACCTTAACACCAATATTCTTACTAAAGCATAATTACTCATCAAGATGACTCACATATCACATCATCATATCTCAAAACTATTACTAAGAATCAAGTTTATTTTGTCCAATGGTCTTCATGAAAGTTTTTATTATATCCTTCTTGGATATCTATCACTTTGGGACTAATTTTCATTTGTTGCTTTTCATAAGCTTAAACAAATATAAGTGAAGATCATGAGCATAATTTTTCTTTCTCTCAAAATATTTTAAGTGAAGCAAGAGATAATTTCTTCAAAATTTTACTAACTCTCAAATAAATCTAAGTGAAGCAAGAGATCATTTCTTCAAAAATACTAAGCACACCATGGTCAAAAAGATATAAGTGAAGCACTAGAGCAAGTCCATTGCTCATAAAAATTTAAGTGAAGCATAGAGAGCAATTCTAACAAGTCATGACATAATTTTGGCTCTCTCAAATAAGTGTGTCCAGCAAGGGATCAAGACTTAAAACACAAAATAAAACAAGCCAAGACTCATATCATACAAGATGCTCCAAGCAAAACACATAGTATGTGATGAATAAAAATATAGCTTCGAGTAAAATACCGATGGTCGTTAGAAGAAAGAGGGGATGCCACTCGGGGGTATCCCCAAGCTTAGTTGGTTGCTCATTTTTGGATAACATCTTGGGATACCGGGGCATCCCCAAGCTTAGGATCTTCTACTCCTTATTCCTTCATCCATCGTAAGATAACCCAAAACTTGAAAACTTCAATCACACAAAACTCAACAAAACCTTCGTGAGATCCGTTAGTATAAGAAAATAAATCACTACTATAAGTGTTGTATCAAACCAATTCATATTTTGTTTTTGCATTATATATACAGTATTCCAACTTTTCTAATGCAAAAACTCATCAAAGAAAACCATAGAGCCATCAAAATAAGCACACAACACAAAGAAAACATAATCTGTCAAAACAGAACAGTCTGCAGCAATCTGACAATTTCGAATACTTCTGTAACTCTAAAAAATCTAAAAAATGAGGACGGCCTGAGCAATTTGTATATTGATCTACTGCAATTGGAATGGGTATTTTATCGCTCTCTGCTTAAAGATGAAAATTATTTTTGTGAGCACAAAAGTTTTTGTCTTTTCAGCAAGATCAAACAACTATCACCCAAGAAGACCCTAAAGGCTTTACTTGGCAAAAACACTAATTAAAACACAAAAAACACAATCATAGAAGTAGCATAATTTTGCTAACACATAAGAACAGAAAACAAAAATAAAAAATAAATTTTATTCATTGGGTTGCCTCCCAACAAGGGCTATAGTTTTACGCCCTTAGCTAGGCATAAAGCAAGGATCTAAGTTTTGTCATCCTTGTCCAACTCTTCAATCAAACAATTAGAATACTTCAAAGATTTAGCATAAATATCTTCAATAACAATACTCCTAGGAATAAATTTAAAGATTTCATTCTTGCAAAAAGGATCTCTTATCACTTCAACAAAATCCAGGTGAATACTAATCATCTTAAGATCCTCTTTATTACTATTACTAGAAGTTGCACCCTTTGTTCTTGGTAACTTGAGTAACTTTGCCAATTTTTACCGGAGTTTTTTCGATAGTTTTAGCAGAAACGAAAGCCGTGCTAAGATTACTAAAAAATTCTTCTAATTTATCGATCCTAGACGGGCTTTATTCTATTCTTTCATGGATTACGGTACCTTTTGCTTTTAACAACTTAAAAATATCCCCCGCTTTTGACCCAATATTGGTGGCAAAATTATGCATCTTTTTATCTATAATTTCCATATGATCTTCGGTGATTTTCTTTTCAATAGCATCTAGTCTTTGCATAACATGCTCAAGAGTCAAAGTTGTTTCATTAATCATGAGAGGTGGTGAGCCCACTGAATTTCCCATAGCATTAAAAGCATCAAGATAAGGACACATCAAGAAATTTCCACAGGTAATCGTATCAAGGACGAATCTATACCAAGTGGTGATACCAACATAAAAACAATGCAAAAGAACAACAGTAGATTGCTTAAAGATAGATATATTATGAGCATTGCAAATTCTATACCAAGCATCTTTTAGATTTTCTCCTCCCCTTTGTTTAAAGTTGAGAACCTCGTTCTTGGGAGTGCACGCAATAGAGGAAGAACTATCCATGATGATAATTCCAGGAAACAAGATCGCACATAGAAACAGATCCGGCAAGAAAAGGGCAAATAGAAAAAGAGGGCGAATAAAACGACAAACTTTTGTGAAGTCGGGGAGAGGAAAATGAGAGGCAAAATGGCAAATAATGTAAATTGCAAGGAGATGAGATTTGTGATTAGGAACCTGGTATATGTTGAAGATCCTCCCCGGCAACGGCGCCAGAAATTCCTTTTGAGGTCGCTTGAAGCTACGTCGGTATTTCCCCAAAGAGGAAGGGATGATGCAGCACAGCGACAGTAGGTATTTCCCTCAGATATGGAACCAAGGTTATCGAACCAGTTGGAGAACCAAGCAACACAATGTAAACATCCCCTGCACACATATACCAAATCCTCGCAACCTGACGTGTTAAAGGGGTTGTCAATCCCTTCCGGGATATGGCACCTCAGGTAGGCAAATTATCATGAGATATATTTGTAGTAGATTGATAGAACGAACGCAAAATAAAATAAATAAGGATAAATTGCGGCAAGGTATTTTTCGGTTTTTGTATTAATAGATATGAAAATAATAGGCAAATAAAATATATCACGAATGCAAATAGTATGAGAAAGAGACCCGGGGGCCGTAGATTTCACTAGTGGCTTCTCTCGAGAAAAATAGCAAACGGTGGGCGAACCAATTACTGTTGGGCAATTGATAGAACTTCAAATACTCATGACGATATCCAGGCAATGATCATTACATAGGCATGACGTCCAAGATTAGTAGACCAACTCCTGCCTGCATCTACTACTATTACTCCACACATCGACCGCTATCCAACATGCATCTAGTGTATTATGTTCATGGAGAAATGGAGTAATGCAATAAGAACGATGACATGATGTAGACAAGATTTATCTATGTAGAGATATACCCCATTGTTTTATCTTTAGTAGCAACGATACATACGTGTCGGTTCCTTTTTTGTCACTGGGATCAAGCACCGTAAGATCGAGCCCACTACAAAGCACCTCTTCCCATTGCAAGATAAATAGATCAAGTTGGCCAGACAAAACCCAAATATTGAAGAAGAAATACGAGGCTATAAGAGATCATGCATAAAAGAGATCAAAGAAACTCAAATACTTTCATGGATATAAAAAGATAGATTTGATCATAAACTCAAAGTTCATCGATCCCAACAAACACACCACAAAAGAGTTACATCATATGGATCTCCAAGAGACCATTGTATTGAGAATCAAGAGAGGGAGAGGAAGCCATCTAGCTTCTAACTACAGACCCAAAGGTCTACAAAGAACTACTCACGCATCATCGGAGAGGCACTAATGGAGGTGGTGAACCCCATCCGAGATGGTGTCTAGGTTGGATCTTATGGTTTTGGACTCTGCGGAGGCTGGATGAATATTTCATCAACTCCCCTAGGGTTCTAGAAATATTGGGGTATTTATAGAGCAAAGAGGCGGTCCAGGGGCACCCGAGGTGGGCACAACCCACCAGGGCGCGCCTGGGCCTCCTGGAGTGCCCTGGTGGGTTGTGCCCCCCTTGGGGCACCCCTAGGCACAACCAGGGCCCATTGTGTTCCTTCTGGCCCATAAAAATTCTTCGTAAAGTTTCGTGGCATTTGGACTCCGTTCGATATTGATTTTCTGTGATGTAAAAAACATGGAAAAAACAACAACTGGCACTTGGCACTATGTCAATATGTTAGTACCAAAAATGATATAAATGACTATAAAATGATTATATAACATCCAAGATTGATAATATAACAGCATGGAACAAGCAAAAATTAGAGATACATTGGAGACGTATCACAGTGCGCAGCCAATTTTGCTAAAGAAAACTTCAGAGCTTATTTCCAACCCAACCACAACACCTCAGATTAAGCCATAGTCTCATAAATGCTCCACCCTGGAAGGACTAGCCACCAGACAAGGTTTGCAATCCCCTCGTGACCTCCCTGTGCATTGTCCCGTGGTGACCGCATAGCTGGCATGGCAATGCACGCGCTCTGTGCGCAACGGCCGCGTCCAGGGCGTCGTTTGCACTTCGGTGTCTCTTCCCCTCGTCGCCTTCACGCGCGTGAGCATGTCCAGCGTCTTCCTCTCATCGCCTCCACCTCTCTGGACCTCTCCGCCCCTCCGGAAACCTCCTCATTAGCGCTCGTCCCGCGTGCCCACGGGCAAACAGTGGCCAACCGAGCTTTAATGGCGTTCGTTTCTTCCTCCCCATGCTCCGTTGGACTCCTCTGCCCCCATGAGCTCCTCCCCTGTTCCTCCTCCGCCGTCTACCACCGAGCTCGGGTGCGAGCACACGCGTCTGCAGCGCCGGCCAGGCGTCCGCGATGACACCAGCTCGGCCACCCCTCCCGTCGGCTATTTAAGCCACTCCCGAGACCCCCCGAGCTCACCATCCTCCTATCCTACCTCCCAGAGCCCCGCCCAGCCTCTTCCCCAAGCTCGAGGGCTCCTCCTCGACCCCCATCGCCCCAATGGCCGCCGCCCTCTCCAGCCTAAATTCCAGTGAACCGAGATCTTCCAATCCTTCCTGACACCACCAGAGTCCCACTCGACCACCTAGACATCGATCCATCACCCCAGCTCCTCGCCTCCGCCATCGTGCAATGCTCCTCATCACCGCCCGAAGCAACTTTCCACCGCGGCCCAAGGTGCACTAAAGCCGAACCTCCTTGAGCTCCGCGCCACCACTGGGTGGGTTCATCTTACCACGCCAAGCTCGTCGGTAGGTCAGTCGCCGAGAATGGTGGTCGGAGCCGCCCGCAATCCTCGTCGGGGCCGACCAGCCTCGTCCATCCCCTGCGCTGTCGAGAGGAAGAAGAAGGGAGCCAGGAGGAGAGAGAGATCGGGTGGGACCCGCTATCATCAATGCAGAGGCCGGCCCCGCCTTTGTCACGCTGGATAAGTGGAGGCGTAATCCACGTGATTACGTCTTCGCTTTTCGAGAGCGTATTCCCCTTCTACTTCAGGCAAAAATGTGTTTTCACTTCAGTGAAAGCCTATTTCCAGGAAGGCGTCTTCTGTTTTTCTGTGAAGGGCCCGTTTGTAAAGGTTTTTCTTACAAATAGGTCCCTAGCAGAAAAATAATCATAACTTTTTGATCCTAACTCCAAATGAGGTGATTCCAAAGCCCACTTCTTCGTCTCGTCAAGCCCGTTCTGTTGGTACCATTTTCACCATGTGTTAACATTCTGAAAATGACCATTATGCCCTTGCCCCTATTCCGCCCCCTCTGAGAGAGAACGTTTTCTGGCGATTCTTTCCGCGAGCTTCTCGCACTTCTTCTCGATGAATCCCTCCACCCCCGGCAAGCCACACCCTCCATTTGCATGATTGCAATGCAGTGACATGGTTTACTTATTTAAACTTATTTAAAATATTGCTCTAGCTACATGTGATCTTGTTCATGGCATTTCTCGTAGTATTATTTTGATCTTGTTATTGCCATGATGTTGCTTGGAGTTCTAGGATTAATATTTTGCAGCCTATGAGGATGACATGTTGCCATTGGATTATTAGTAGCCCATGTTATGATTATTTTCATTTTGCAGTATTACTTTGCATGTCATGCTGCCTTTGGATTATTAGTGGCTGCAATTATTTTTCATCATGATGCTAGTTCATATTGTGTTTTGGGAGTATGATTTTGGAGATGATGCTTGCATGTGGATCTTAGTTGGATAGCTTGTTCTTGCTATTGGAGTAGTAGTATTATTGTTCTTGGATTTATCATGATAGTAGTTCTTTGGATAGAGTATTTTGATAGGATGATAGTATGCTTTGGATTAGTTAACATTGTTGGATATATCTATGACTTGGATTACAGGTTGATAGATGCATTGGAGTATCAGCCATCATTGTTATGTTTTTGGGGATAAATTCCGTTATTAAGTTGGTTAGGTGCCACTTAACCAGGCTTTTCCAGTGCAACCACATTTGCCTTTTATGGGGAAGGCCCTAATGTGGTCTATTGTCGTGCCTCTCGCCGGTGCCTCCAATGAGGGAAGGTTATGCACGGGCGCTACCCTGATCAAGTAGGACGGCATAAGCCTTATGTGCCTATGGTTGGTTTTGAGCACATGTCCCCATTTGGGCCGTTTTTGTTTTGCCACAACGGTGGCCGTTGATGCCTTTGGTAGGCACGGGGCCACCCATGACTTAGCCCAGAAGGGATTTGGTCGGAGTTGTCGGGAGAGTGTCATGGAAGTAGATCGGTTTTGTCAGAACACCGTTGGTCCACCCGAATGGGAGTGCGAGGCCATGGGTTCTTTGGTGTGGGTAAAGTGCGCTACCTCTGCAGAGAGTGTCTATTTAATCTATCGATAGCTGCGTCCTTGGTCATGGGCACAAGTTCGTACTAGGTCACACCGTACGATCAACATTCACATGACAGAATGACATATAGGTGATTTATATGTTGATATTGTGATCAGTAACAGTTTGGCAGGATGATGATGATGTTGAGATGATCTCAAGGATGATCATTCAGTTGTGATATGGTCACGAGGTGAGCATGTGGGTGATTTGATCACGAGATGATCAGGTGGATCACGAGGTGATCAAGATGGTATATTGCTTGGCCGGATAGCCAAGAGTGAGATGGCTATTGAGATCTGAGTTGGTGGTTTATCAGTATCGTATTAGTTTCATATCATGCTTAGCAGTTGCTTTCATATCATACTAGTTGTTATCTAATTAACCTGTCTAATGCTATGTGGTTGTTTTGCCTTGATGCTTTTGGTTGTTGTGAGCTTGCAAGTACATTCAATGTACTGACCTGGCGTGTCATGCCAGATTGCAGGTGATGCCATGTTTGATTGATTGCTGTAACACCCCCAGTATCATGCTACAGCAATCTCATGCCTAATGATGCCATTTCATCATAATTAAGTTGCAAATCCTCACTTTGTTTCAAACCAAACACAAATTCAAATTTAAAATGCAAGTCAAATTATACTTTTAAAAATGGTAGTTTGAAAATGTTCCTTAGGTTGCAAATATTCACTAGATAATTTTTATGCCTTAACCAACGTTTTTAGAGATGTTTAAAATGGCCTTGGATATGAAAACAGTACCAAAACAGCCCCATTCGAGTCATTTTCTTTTAATCAAAATGCAATCAACTTCAAACCACTCCCAAACTTTTTGTGGAAGTAAGGTAAATTGCATACTAAAATTTGAGAGCTGCCACACATTTTAAAAAAGTGAATGGGTGGCCTAACAATTTACGTATCAAAGAAGAAATAAAAGAAACAAAGAAGAAAAATAAGAAAAGACCTAAACTATATGTGGATTGAGCTCTAGGTCAACAACGGGAGCCCAGCCCACCTTGCCACCTCCTCCTTGCTCCTGCTCACCAGGAGCTCCATGGACACGCGCGCCCCATCCATGGCCGCGGATGGCCACGCGCGTCCATCCTGTGGCTCCCCGTCGCAGATAAGGTCTTCCCCTGCCCCTCTCACCCTCCCCCTCTCACCCTCCCCCGAAACCCAAACCCCTCAGATCCCCTTCCCCTTACGTCCCTCTCCCTTCTGTAGCGCGCACCCGATCCGGCCATGGCCGTGCCACCGCCGTTCCCGCGGCCAGAGTCATGCCCGACCCGCAAGGTTATGGTCTAGCGCTCCTTCGGCCTCGTCTGCATCGCCTACAACCTCCGGTTCGAGTTGGAGCCCTCCACAACCTCACCATCTAGTTGTCTTCCCGGCCACGGCCGCCGGCGTTCGTCGTCAGATTCGCCGCCTCCCGAGCTCCCCCGACCTCCCTACCTCATCCACGAGCACCGGGGTGAGTCCCTCGACCGATTCGCGCGCTTATCCCTTCGATCCGTATCGTTTTACCGCCGCTCCCGTGCTCGTCCGTGTTCACCATAGCCAGAGCTCTGCTCCCGGCGCACTCACCGCCCGTGGCCGCGCTCCCGCGCCTCCCGGCCGTCCTGTTCGCGCCCCACCACTCCTGGCTACGCCCCTTACAACCCCTTCTGCTGCTATATGCTGTTGCTGCCGCCGCTGGTGCCGCACTGCGGCACTGCTCCTTCTCCCGCGCTGCTTGCTCCTGCTTACTGAACTGCTGCTGTCCGCCCTGCCTTCTGCTGCTGCTTCCCCGTCGCTGCTGCCCTCGCCGAAGCTTGGCCGCCCCGCCCGCGAGGCCCTTTCTCGTGCCACGCCCACGCACGCCTGCTGCCGGTTGTGTAGCTCATGGTCGCCGTCTCTACGAGCCCAGCCGGCGGGCTCTCTGCTAGATAGGCCGGCCCTGTTAGACCCCCCATTAGCAATAAAACCCCATGCGTTAATTCCTAACCCTATGTTATCAGAAAACCCCCTAGAAGAAAGATAAACTAAACCTAGTGTAATATAAAAATATAAAAAAAGAAAGATCTGTGCCAATGACATGTGGATCCCCCACACCCTGTTGACCAGTCAAACTTTGACTGGTCAAACAGTCAACTACCCACTGGACCCACCTGTAAGCCTTTGCTGGGTACACTTCTGTGTGCCCGTAGCAATTTAACCATTTAATTTCAAATTAATAATAACTCTAGAAATTGTTTAAAACTTTGAAATTTCATATAAAATAAACCGTACCTCAGATGAAAATACTTTGTACATGAAAGTTGCTCAGAACGGCAAGACGAATCTGAACACATGTCCCTAGCATAGCGAACATACAACTTTTCCCCTCCGGTTCATCTGCCCGAAAACGCGAAACATCAGGAATACTTTCCCGGATGTTTCCCCCCTTCGCCGGTAGCACATAATACTGCGTTAGGTCATCCCTAGCACCGCGTATTGCCATGTTATGCTTTGTGATGCTTTGATTGCTCTGTTATTTATTGTGTTCCCCCTCCGTTACTTCTTTACGGTAGACCCCGACACCGCGGTTGAACCAGTGATCGACTACTTCACCTTCGAGGGTCCGTTTCTGTCTGCAGAGCAACCAGGAAAGCCCCCCTTGATCACCAGATATCACCTATTCTTCTCTCTACTGCTTGCATTTAGAGTAGTGTAGCATGTTACTACTTTCCATTAATCCTATCCTGATGCATAGCCTGTCTTTATTACTACTATTGTTACCTTTACCCGCAATCCTAAATGCTTAGTATAGGATGCTAGTATTCCATCAGTGGCCCTACATTCTTGTCCGTCTGCCGTGCTATACTATCGGGCCATGATCACTCGGGAGGTGATCACGGGTATATACTTATATACATAATATGTGATACTTGTGGTGACTAAAGTCGGGTCGGCTCGTAGAGTACCCGCAAGTGATTCCGGTGTTGGGGCTAAAGAACAGGTGGTTCCATCCTGGTAGTGGTGGGCCTGGGTTCCAATGGCCCCTGACTGTTACTTTGTGGCGGAGCGACAGGGCAGGTTGAGACCACCTAGGAGAGAGGTGGGCCTGGCCCTGGTCGGCGTCCGTGGTTACATCAAACTAACACGCTTAACGAGATCTTGGTATTTGATCTGAGTCTGGCCACTAGCCTATACGCACTAACCAACTACGCAGGAACAGTTATGGGCACTCGACATCGTGGTATCAGCCGAAGCCTTCTTGTCGTCAGCGACTGAGTGGCGCGTGTCGGGTTGGACCGCGTAACACAACTTCCTTTGTAATGGAGTTTGCTAGGTCTGCTCACCGGCCGCGTACGCAACGTGCAGGTGTGCAATGGGCGATGGGCCCAGACCCCTGCGCGCATAGGATTTAGACTGACGTGCTGACCTCTCTGTTGTGCCTAGGTAGGGTTGTGGCGTGTTGATCTTCTGAGGCCGGGCATGACCCAGGAAAGTGTGTCCGGCCAAGGGGGGTCGAGCGTGTTGGGAAATGTGGTGCACCCCTGCAAGGAAGTTTATCTATTCGAATAGCCGTGTCCCTCGGTAAAAGGACAACCCGAAGTTGTACCTTGACCTTATGAAAACTAGAACCAGATACTTAAAAAACACACCCTTTCAACTGCCAGATAGAACCCGGTGATCGCTCTCTCATAGGGCGACGAGGGGAGAATCGCTAGCTAGGATTATGCTATGCGATGATACTTGGTTAACTTACCATGTACTCTCTTCAACTGCTTCAAGATGGAGGCTGCCAGAAGCATAGTCTTCGATAGGACTAGCGATCCCCCTCTTATTCTGGCATTCTGCAGTTCAGTCCACATATTGATACGTCTCCAACGTATCTATAATTTTTGATTGTTCCATGCTATATTATATCCTGTTTTGGACATTATTGGGCTTTATTATACACTTTTATATTATTTTTGGGACTAACCTATTAACCGGAGGCCCAACCTAGAATTGCTGTTTTTGCCTATTTCAGAGTTTCGCAGAAAAAGAATATCAAACGGAGTCCAAATGGAATGAAACCTTCGGGAACGTGATTTTCAGAACGAACATGATCCAGAGGACTTGGACACTACGTCAAGAAAGCAACCAGGAGAGCACGAGGTAGGGGGACGCGCCTACCCCCCAGGCACGCCCTCCACCCTCGTGGGGCCCACGTTGCTCCACCGACGTACTTCTTCCTCCTATATATACCTACGTACCCCCAAACTACCAGATACGGAGCCAAAACCCTAATTCCACCGCCGTAACTTTCTGTACCCGTGAGATCCCGTCTTGGGGCCTTTTCCGGAGCTCCGTCGGAGGGGGCATCGATCACGGAGGGCTTCTACATCAACACCATAGCCTCTCTGATAAAGTGTGAGTAGTTTACTTCAGACCTTCCGGTCCATAGTTATTAGCTAGATGGCTTCTTCTCTCTTTTTGGATCTCAATACAAAGTTCCCCCCTCTCTTGTGGAGATCTATTCGATGTAATCTTCTTTTGCGGTGTGTTTGTTAAGACCGATGAATTGTGGGTATATGATCAAGTTTATCTATGAAAAATATTTGAATCTTCTCTGAATTCTCTTATGTATGATAGGTTATCTTTGCAAGTCTCTTCGAATTATCAGTTTGGTTTGGCCTACAAGATTGATCTTTCTTGCAATGGGAGAAGTGCTTAGCTTTGGGTTCAATCTTGCGGTGTCCTTTCCCAGTGACAGTAGGGGCAGCAAGGCACGTATTGTATTGTTGCCATCGAGGATGACAAGATGGGGTTTATATCATATTGCATTAGTTTATCCCTCTACATCACGTTATCTTTCTTAAAGTGTTACTCTGTTCTTTTGAACTTAATACTCTAGATGCATGCTGGATAGCGGTCGATGTGTGGAGTAATAGTAGTAGATGCAGGCAGGAGTCGGTCTACTTGTCTCGGACGTGAAGCCTATATACATGATCATACCTAGATATTCTCATAACTATGCTCAATTCTGTCAATTGCTCAACAGTAAAATGTTTACCCACCATAATACTTATGCTCTCGAGAGAAACCACTAGTGAAACCTATGGCCCCCAGGTCTATTTTCCATCATATTAATCTTCCGTCAACAAGCTATTTCATTTTCCGTTTATTTTGCTTTCTTTACTTTGCATCTTTTGTCATTAAAATATCAAAAATATTATCTTATTAGATCTATCAGATCTCACTTTCGTAAGTGACCATGAAGGGATTGACAACCCCTTTATTGCGTTGGTTGCGAGGATTTTATTTGGTTGCGTAGGTGCAAGGGACTCGTGCGTGGCCTCCTACTGGATTGATACCTTGTTTCTCAAAAACTGAGGGAAATACTTATGCTACTTTGCTGCATCACCCTTTCCTCTTCAAGGGAAAACCAACGCAGTGCTCAAGAGGTAGCAAGAAGGATTTCTGGCGCCGTTGCCGGGGAGTCTTTGCAAAAGTCAACATATCAAGTACCCATCACAAACCCTTATCTCCCGCATTACATTATTTGCCATTTGCCTCTCGTTTTCCTCTCCCCCACTTCACCCTTGCCGTTTTATTCGCCCTCTCTCTCCGTCCTCCTTCTCTTTCTCTATTTGCCTCTTTTTGCCCGTCTCTTGTTTGCTTGTGTGTTGGATTGCTTGCTTGTCACAATGGATCTACCTAGATTTGGTGATCATCACCTTAAAAGGTTAGAAGAGATCGAAAGCAACGTCAGGAGTTTTATGGTCTTACAATTTGAGCATAATAATTTCTTTAGAAACGAGCTTAAGGAACAAAAAATCTTTATGTGTTTTATGAATAAAGAGCTCGATGATATGACTAAATAATTTGATGGTTTGAAATCTCAGATTGCTCACCTTGAGAAGTTAATAGCTGAAGTCTCGCATAAGCAGGCCACCTTAGTTAATAAGATGACCGCTAAGCCGGAAACTTTTGGGGATAATAAAGGTGAAGATCTAAAAGTTATTGATGTGTCCCTTATTAAATCTTTGTTTTGCAATATGAATCTTGATAATGATGGGACGAAATATGATCCACCTTTACCTAGAAGACGTTCCAAAAATTCGGAGTCTTTAGATCTTGATGCTAAAATTGTTAAAATTGGGATTGAAGAAGTCAAAACTTTAAATATCAATGAACCCACTATTTTGGATCTCAAGGGATTTAGTTATGATAATTGCTCTTTGATAGATTGTATTTCCTTGTTGCAATCCGTGCTAAGTTCTCCTCATGCTTATAGTCAAAATAAAGCCTTTACCAAACATATCGTTGATGCTTTGATGCAATCTTATGAAGAAAAACTTGAGTTGGAAGTTTCTATCCCTAGAAAACTTTATGACGTGTGGGAGTCTACTATTAAAATTAAAATTAAAGATCATGAATGCTATGCTTTGTGTGATTTGGGTGCTAGTGTTTCCACGATTCCAAAGACTTTGTGTGATTTGCTAGGTTTCCGTGATTTTGATGATTGCTCTTTAAACTTGCACCTTGCGGATTCAACTATTAAGAAACCTATGGGAAGAATTAAAGATGTTCTTATTGTTGCAAATAGG
Source organism: Triticum urartu (assembly GCF_003073215.2). NCBI lineage: Eukaryota > Viridiplantae > Streptophyta > Magnoliopsida > Poales > Poaceae > Triticum > Triticum urartu. The sequence goes on from NC_053028.1 coordinate 573,060,335, forward strand.
AATTATGTGCCCGTAGATTTTATTGTTCTTGACATATATTGCAATCCTTCGTGTCCTATTATTCTTGTTAGACCTTTCCTTTGAACGACTGGTGCAATTGTTGATATGAAGGAAGGGAATATTAGATTCCAATTTCCGTTAAGGAAAGGCATGGAACACTTCCCTAGAAGAAAATTAAATTACCATATGAATCTATTATGAGAGCCACTTATAGATTGCCTACCAAAGATGGCAATACCTAGATCTATCCTTGCTTTTATGCCTAGCTAGGGGCGTTAAACGATAGCGCTTGTTGGGAGGCAACCCAATTTTATTTTTATTCCTTTCTTTTTGACACTGCTTAATAATAAATAATTTATCTAACCTCTGTTTTGGTTGTGTTTTTTGTGTTTAATTAGTGTTTGTGCCAAGTAGAACCGTTGGGAAGACTTGGGGAAAGTCTTTTTAATCTTGCTGTAAAAAACATAAACTTTAGCGCTCACGAGAATTTCTGCCATTTTTATTTGGAAAGTTATATTTAGTTAATTATTTTTGATTATGATTAATAGATAAATTCCTCACGTCCAGCAATTTATTTTAAAATTTTTGGGGTTCCACAACTTGCGTTAGCTACAGATTACTACAGACTGTTCTGTTTTTGACAGATTCTGTTTTTCGTGTGTTGTTTGCTTCTTTTGATGAATCTATGGCTAGTAAAATAGTTTATAAACCATAGAGAAGTTGGAATACAGTAGGTTTAACACCAATATAAATAAAGAATGATTTCATTACAGTATATTGAAGTGGTGTTTTTTTTTCTTTTGCTAACGGAGCTCACGAGATTTTCTACTTTAAGTTTTGTGTTGTGAAGTTTTCAAGTTTTGGGTAAAAGATTTGATGGATTATGGAACAAGGAGTTGCAAGAGCCTAAGCTTGGGGATGCCCATGGCACCCCAAGATAATCTAAGGACACCTAAAAGCCCAAGCTTGGGGATGCCCCGGAAGGCATCCCCTCTTTCGTCTACTTCCATCGGTAACTTTACTTGGAGCTATATTTTTATTTACCACATGATATGTGTTTTGCTTGGAGCGTATTGTATTATTTGAGTCTTTATTTGTTAGATTTCCACAATCATCCTTGCTGTAAACACCTTTTGATTGAGACACACATGATTCAGAAATTGTTAGAATACTCTATGTGCTTCACTTATATCTTTTGAGTTATATAGTTTTTGCTCTAGTGCTTCACTTATATCTTTTAGGGCACGGTGGTGGATTTGTTTTATAGAAACTATTGTTCTCTCATGCTTCACTTAGATTATTTTGAGAGTCCTAAAAAACAGCATGGTAATTTTCTTTAATTATGATAGGCATTCAAGATTAATAAAAATAAATTCTTATGAGTGTGTTGAATACTATGAGAAGTTTGATACTTGATAATTGTTTTGAGATATGGAGATGGTGATATTAGAGTCGTGCTAGTTGAGTAGTTGTGAATTTGAGAAATTCTTGTGTTGAAGTTTGTGATTCTCGTAGCACGCACTTATGGTGAACCGTTATGTGAAGAAGTTGGAGCATGATTTATTTATTGATTGTCTTCCTTATGAGTGGCGGTCGGGGACGAGAGATGGTCTTTTCCTACCAATCTATCCCCCTAGGAGCATGCGCGTAGTACTTTGCTTCGATAACTAATAGATTTTTGCAATAAGTATGTGAGTTCTTTATGACTAATGTTGAGTCCATGGATTATACGCACTCTCACCCTTCCACCATTGCTAGCCTCTCTCAATACCGCGCACCTTTCGCCGGTATCATACACCCACCATATACCTTCCTCAAAACAGCCACCATACCTACCTATCATGGCATTTCCATAGCCATTCTGAGATATATTGCCATGCAACTTTCCACCGTTCCGTTTACTATGACATGCTCCATCATTGTCATATTGCTCTGCATTATCATGTAGTTGACATTTTAGTTGTGGAAAAGCCACCGTTCATAATTCTTTCATACAAGTCACTCATGCATCATTGCTATCCGGGTATACCGCCGGAGGCATTCATATAGAGTCATACTTTGTTCTAGTATCGAGTTGTAATCATTGAGTTGTAAATAAATAGAAGTGTGATGATCATCATTCATAGAGTATTGTCCCCCCCCAAAAAGGCCAAATTAAAAAAGGAAGGCCCAATATATATATATATAAGGGACAATACTACTATCTTTTTTCCACACTTGTGCTTCAAAGTAGCACCATGATCTTCATGATAGAGAGTCTCCTATGTTATCACTTTCATATACTAGTGGGAATTTTTCATTATAGAACTTGGCTCGTATATTCCAATAATGGGCTTCCTCAAAATGCCCTAGGTCTTCGTGAGCAAGCGAGTTGGATGCACACCCACTTAGTTCTTTTTGTTGCGCTTTCATATACTTATAGCTCTATGTGTATCTGTTGCATGGCAATCCCTACTCACTCACATTGATATCTATTAATGGGCATCTCCATAGCCCGTTGATACGCCTAGTTGATGTGAGACTATCTTCTCCCTCTTTGTCTTCTCCACAACCACCATTCTATTCCACATATAGTGCTATGTCCATGGCTCACGCTCATGTATTGCGTGAAGATTGAAAAAGTTTGAGAACACCAAAAGTATGAATGTAGCGACCGACCCGAATGGGTCAAGTCTCTGTGCTTAAGTGTCATCCCTGGATCGGTATGCTGACACACACAGTACTCAAAGGATTTATAACAGAGGTAAATCACATGTATAAAGTAACGTAAATACTATTACCTCAATCCATATAGCGGAAGCAACAAGGTTGTGGATTCCCATCAACACCAACGGCAAAGTTGAGTGTAGAAATCGTAACCCTAACGTATCACTTACTCGTCGTAAGATAATCCTGCAACATGAGACGTTGCAGCCACAGAGGGTCAGTACATTGAATGTACTGGCAAATTCACACCATAGAGAAAATGATGAACACTGGCTATCACTACATGCATAATTGGCTGATGGAAAAGCTCTATGGTTATAAGGTTTTTGCGTAAAGCCAATTTTTCCCTACTGCAAAGGAATACATTTTAATTAACTATCATGGTGGTTGTTGAACATTAAGAATGGTTGACAGCATTCTCAATCCCAATTAAGTAACATCATTAAACCCAACATTATTCATTTAGAGTCACATGATGAGATTCACATGATATTCAAGTACTAGATACTCAAGATGTCCATGACCGGGGACACGGCTAATCATGATTAGTTTGTACACTCTGCAGAGATTTGCGCACTTTTCCCCACATGACTCGATCGCCTCCGTTTGTTTTCTCGCACTACATGGTGTTTGAGAAACGGATGACCAAGACATAGTCTTTCAGAAGCGCTAGCACCTTACATGTGGGGTAGACCGTACCACCTACAACCCCTACATCTGCTAGTCCACCTCGTAAGAGTTCGCACAACTTAGTCAACTATGCCAGAGCCCATAGTAGCATGTGGCTGCACACGAAAGTTTCTAGCATGAATTATCTTATGATCCCTTTGAGCCTGGGTGGCGGTCCAAAATAAAACAGGCAAGTCCTGATAGACATCAGGTGCCTCAATCCACCCAGATGTGTGTTTAAGTTGCCACCTTAGATAAACCATTAAAATTATCAACTGACACCTGTCATGGATATCACTCACCCAATCCACGTCTACTAGCATAGCATGGCATAAATAGCAAGCGTAGAAGTAACTCCCAAAGGTTTCATAATAATACAGGTAATAGGTACTACCTCATCTACTTCCCATCCCACAATTTAATTAGATCCTAATCATGCAATGTGAGAGGATTGATCTAATGCAATAAAACATGGGTTGTAGAAAAGGTATGATCAAAGTGTGAACTTGCCTGCAATGTTGATGAAGATGATTCGCACTCAAAATCTTGATAGATCTACTCGTCACACTCCGGTCAATCTATCGTAAGCAAGCAATAGTAACCACACATAAGCAATCACTCCAAAGATCAGGAAGAACGAAGAAGACGATTCGGAAAACATCAAAACCAAGCAATTAACTCTTGCAACATAAAACAATTTCCAACAGTACCAAAATTATGTGAATTTGGCCTTATTAGAATGTTTAGGTCAAGAGCTTCGATTTGCAAAAAGAATCAACTCAAACGGAGCTACGAAACTCAAGTTATGATCAAATGAAGTTTGAATTCAAATCTGATCTAATTCAAATTTTAAACTTTTCAAAAACATGTTTGAGTTGTTTATCCGGATAGAGGAGATCATAACGAAGACGTGAGCGTTGGTTTCGTTCGATTTGGACTAACGAGTAAAAAGTTATGGTCATTTAAAAACTAGGGGCCAATCTGTAAAATTTTAATCACAGACGGGTCCCTGGCAGAAATAAAATAAATCGAAAAGGCTATATAGCGAACGTTCGCTAACGAACGCTAACGAACGAACCGTTCGCTAGATTAGAAAAAAAACGAATGGATCTAATCCGTTAGATCTAAATCCAACGGACGAGAGGCGGGGAGGGGTACCGCGGCGGCGGGCGACGTCGGCGGGGAGGAAGACGGTGGCGGCGGCTTTGGCGTTTGAACGGGGAGGCGGCTCAGGTGGCTCTCCGGCTCGGGCGTCACCACCAGAAGGAGCGGGGCGACGAGGCGGAGACGAGGGAGGCGGCAGCTCCGGTCGAGGGCGACGGGACGGTGTGGGGCGACGGCGGCGGATCTCGTCGGAGCTCGAACTCCGGCGAGTGCGGGCGGTGGCTGCAACGGCGCGGCGGCGTCTCGGCTTCGAGCGGCAAGATGTGGGAGAGAGAGGGGTGTCCGGCGGCGGCTTTATAGGAGGAGGGGAGGCACGATGGCGTGGGGAAGGGGCCGGCCGGAGCCGTGTCAGCGCCGGACTCCGGTGGAGTCCCGGTCGGCCACGACGGGGAAGACGGCGCGGAGCTGGGCCTTGGCCTGGCCGGTTGGCTGGGCCGGCCCAGTCGGCGAGGGAGTGTTTTTTTTTCCAGACAAACAAAGAGGATTAAAACAAATAGAAATATATATATTATATAGGCATATAATATATCAAAATTTTCAGAAAAAGATTTTCTATAACATGGGCATTTTTATAACTTCAAATAAAATCCACACAAATTCAGATAAATCAAAGAGTGCTACTGGTCTATTAAATGCAACAAAAATCATTTTAAAAATACCAAAATGATTCCAAATTAATTTTTCTCCAATTTTCTATTGTAGGGAATCATGTTACCCTAATTTCCATATATTTTATTTTTGGGGAAAAATAATTTGAATAAAACTCAAATAACTCCAAATTGAAAATAAATTCAAAAGAACTTTGAATTTAATTCTTTGAAACTCCCAACTCATATTTCATATAATTTGAAGAAGTCATTTTATCTTCTCTCATGAGAATCATTGAGTTGCATAAAGTTCCAGATTCAGAAATATTTTCAAATGAAATTCAAATATTTTCAACACCCCTTGTCATTTAAATAAATGGAAGAAGTCATGTCATCTTCTCTCCAGGGTTTTGTGGTGAAAAGAATTTGAATTCATGGAGATCATAAAATGCAAAAATGAAAGTTTGGGAAAGTCCTTTTATTCCCTCTCATTTAACTTTCAAAAGTTTCGAATTCACTCACTTTCAGACAATCAATCAAACAATCCATCCAATCTATCTATTTATTATAACATTCCAAAATTTAGAATTTTGGGATGTTACAATGAAACAATTGCTTGGCTTGTCATTGGGGTTTTGCATGATTTAAATACTTTGTGTGGTGAAGATGGAGCATAGCCAGACTATATTATTTTGTAGGGATAACTTTCTTTGGCCATGTTATTTTGAAGAGACATAATTTCTTAGTTAGTATGCTTGAAGTTTTCTATGTCAATATTGAACTTTTGTCTTGAATCTTTAGGATCTGAATATTCATACCACAATTAAGAGAATTACATTGAAATTATGCCAAGTAGCATTCCACATAAAAAATTCTGTTTTTATCATTTACCTACTCGAGGACGAGCAGGAATTAAGCTTGGGGATGCTTGATACGTCTCCAACGTATCTATAATTTTTGATTGTTCCATGCTATATTATATCCTGTTTTGGACATTATTGGGCTTTATTATACACTTTTCTATTATTTTTGGGACTAACCTATTAACCGGAGGCCCAGCCCAGAATTACTGTTTTTTGCCTATTTTAGAGTTTCACAGAAAAAGAATATCAAACGGAGTCCAAACGGAATGAAACCTTTGGGAACGTGATTTTTGGAACGAACGTGATCCAGAGGACTTGGACCCTACGTCAAGAAAGCTACCAGGAAGGCACGAGGTAGGGGGCGCGCCTACCCCCCAGGCGCGCCCTCCACCCTCGTGGGGCCCATGTTGCTCCACCGACGTACTTCTTCCTCCTATATATACCTACGTACCCCCAAACTACCAGATACGGAGCCAAAACCCTAATTCCACTGCCGTAACTTTATGTACCTGTGAGATCCCATCTTGGGGCCTTTTCCCGAGCTCCGCCGGAGGGGGCATCGATCACGGAGGGCTTCTACATCATCACCATAGACTCTTCGATGAAGTGTGAGTAGTTTACTTCAGACCTTCGGGTCCATAGTTATTAGCTAGATGGCTTCTTCTCTCTTTTTGGATCTCAATATGAAGTTCTCCCCTCTCTTGTGGAGATCTATTCGATGTAATCTTCTTTTGCGGTGTGTTTGTTGAGACCGATTAATTGTGGGTATATGATCAAGTTTATCTATGAAAAATATTTGAATCTTCTCTGAATTCTCTTATGTATGATTGGTTATCTTTGCAAGTCTCTTCGAATTATCAGTTTGGTTTGGCCTACAAGATTGATCTTTCTTGCAATGGGAGAAGTGCTTAGCTTTGGGTTCAATCTTGCGGTGTCCTTTCCCAGTGACAGTAGGGGCAGCAAGGCACGTATTGTATTGTTGCCATCGAGGATGACAAGATGGGGTTTATATCATATTGCATGAGTTTATCCCTCTACATCATGTCATCTTGCTTAAAGCGTTACTCTGTTCTTTTGAACTTAATACTCTAGATGCATGTTGGATAGAGGTCGATGTGTGGAGTAATAGTAGTAGATGCAGGCAGGAGTCGGTCTACTTGTCTTGGATGTGATGCCTATATACATGATTATACCTAGATATTCTCATAACTATGCTCAATTCTGTTAATTGCTCAATAGTAATTTGTTTACCCACCGTAATACTTATGCTCTCGAGAGAAGCCACTAGTGAAACCTATGGCCCCCGGTTCTATCTTCCATCAACAAGCTATTTCATTTTCCATTTATTTTGCTTTCTTTACTTTGCATCTTTATCATAAAAATACCAAAAATATTATCTTATCATATCTATCAGATCTCACTTTCGTAAGTGACCGTGAAGGGATTGACAACCCCTTTATTGAGTTGGTTGCGAGGATTTTATTTGTTTGTGTAGGTGCGAGAGACTCGTGCGTGGCCTCCTACTGGATTGATACCTTGGTTCTCAAAAACTGAGGGAAATACTTACGCTACTTTGCTGCATCACCCTTTCCTCTTCAAGGGAAAACCAACGCAGTGCTCAAGAGGTAGCACATATACTACACCTTTCATTGATACCAATGCATATGTAGTGTAGATCCTTGCTTGCGAGTACTTTGGATGAGTACTCACGGTTGCTTTGCTCTCCCTTTCCCCCCCTTTTCCTCTTCTTCTCGGACGTCGCAGATGGAGCCCAGGAGCCAGATGCCACCGTCGATGGCGACCCCTACTACACCAGAGGTGCCTCCTACTATGTTCATGCCGCCGACGACCAGGAGTAGTTGGGAGGATCCCAGACAGGAGGCATGTGCCTCTTTCGATCTGTATCCCAGTTTGTGCTAGCCATCTTATGGAAACTTGTTTAACTTATGTCCATACTCAGATATTGTTGCTTCCGCTGACTCGTCTATGATCGAGCATTTGTATCCGAGCCCTCGAGGCCCATGGCTTGTATTATGATGCTTGGATGACTTATTTATTTTTAGAATTATGTTGTGATATCTTCTCGTGAGTCCCTGATGTTGATCGTACACATTTGTGTGTATGATTAGTGTACGGTCAAATCGGGGGTGTCACAATTGCTTATCGAGGTATCCGCGCGTGCGAGCTAGATCGTGTCCCAGCCAGAGTCCCTACGGAGTGGAGTTCACCACCTTCGTCATTGTTCCGCTGCTAGAAGTATTCCACTACTACGAGTTGTTCTTCTGCTAGCATAGAGCAAGTGTAGTATCGCAGGCATAGTGTCGCCGTGCTGATGTGATCCTTGGTAACATCAGACACTTGTATCATTATCCTTTGTAATAAGAGCTGATTTGTTCTATGTTAAGCAGTGCCATATTCCAGAAAATTCATCTCGATATCTTGGCTGGAATACGGGGCATTTCGGTTTCTCTAAGGTGGGGTGCCACAATGCCATAAGATGCAAAGTTAGTAATGATAGTGCAACATATTTGTGGCACTGCCGTTTAGGTCATATTGGTGCAAAGCGCATGAAGAAACTCCATGCAGATGGGCTTCTGGAATCACTTGATTACGAATCATTTGATGCTTGACAACCATGACTCATGGGCAAGATGACTAAGACTCCGTTCTCCTGAACAATGGAGCGATCCACTGACTTATTGGAAATAATACATACTAATGTATGTGGTCCGATGAGTGTTGAGCCTCGTGGCGGGGATCGTTATTTTCTAACCTTCACAAATGATTTGAGCAGATATGGGTATATCTACTTAATGAAACACAAGTCTAAAACATTTGAAAAGTTCAAAGAATTTCAGAGTGAAGTGGAAAATTATCTTAACAAGAAAATTAAAGTTTCTACGATCTGATCGTGAAGGAGAATATTTGAGTTACAAGTTTGGTCTTTATTTAAAACAATGTGGAATAGTTTCGCAACTCACGCCACCTGGAACACCACAGCGTAATGGTACGTCCGGACATCGTAACCGTACTTTATTAGATATGGTGCGATCTATGATGTCTCTTACCGATTTACCACTATCGTTTTGGGGTTATGCATTAGAGACAACTGCATTCACGTTAAATAGGGCACCATCTAAATCCGTTGATATGACACCGTACGAATTGTGGTTTGGCAAGAAACCAAAGCTGTCATTTCTTAAAGTTTGGGGTTGCAATGCTTATGTGAAAAAGCTTTAGCCTGGTAAGCTCGAACCCAAATCGGAGAAGTGCATCTTCATAGGATACCCAAAAGAAACTATTGGGTACACCTTCTATCACAGATCCGAAGGAAAGATATTTGTTGCTAAGAATGGATCCTTTCTATAGAAGGAGTTTCTCTCGAAAGAAGTGAGTGGGAGGAAAGTAGAACTTGATGAGGTAATCATACCTTCTCTCGAATTGGTAAGTATCTCATCAAAGAAATCAGTACCAATGATGCCTACACCAATTAATGAGAAAGCTAATGATGATGATCAAGAAACTTCAGATCAAGTTATTACCGAACCTCATAGGTCAACTAGAGTACGTTCCGCACCAGAGTGGTACGGTAATCCTGTTCTGGAAGTCATGTTACTAGACCATGACGAACCTACAAATTATGAGGAAGCGATGATGAGCCCAGATTCCGCGAAATGGCTTGAGGCCATGAAATCTGAGATGGGATCCATGTATGAGAACAAAGTATGGACTTTAGTTGACTTGACTGATGATCGGCAAGCCATAGAGAATAAATGGATCTTCAAGAAGAAGACTGACGCTGATGGTAATGTTATTGTCTACAAAGCTTGACTTGTTGTGAAAGTTTTTCGACAAGTTTAAGGAGTTGACTACGATGATACCTTCTCATCTGTAGTGATGCTTAAATCTGTCCAAATCATGTTAGCAATTGCCGCATTTTATGATTACGAAATTTGGCAAATGGATGTCAAAACTACTTTCCTTAATGGATTTCTTAAAGAAGAGTTGTATATGATGCAACCAGAAGGTTTTGTCAATCACAAAGGTGCTAACAAAGTGTGCAAGCTCCAAAGATCCATTTATGGACTGGTGCAAGCATCTCGGAGTTGGAATATACGCTTTGATAGTGTGATCAAAGCATATGCTTTTATACAGACTTTCGGAGAAGCCTGCATTTACAAGAAAGTGAGTGGGAGCTCTATAGCATTTCTAATATTACATATGGATGACGTATTGTTGATTGGAAATGATATAGAATTTCTGTATAGCATAAAAGGATACTTGAATAAGATTTTTTCAATGAAAGACCTCGGTGAAGCTGCTTATATATTGGGCATCAAGATCTATAGAGATAGATGAAGACGCTTAATTGGACTTTCACAAAGCACATACCTTGATAAAGTTTTGAAGAAGTTTGGACCAGTCAAAGAAAGGGTTCTTGCCTGTGTTACAAGGTGTGAAGTTGAGTCAGACTCAATTCCTAACCACTGCAGAAGATAGATAGAAAATGAAAGTCATTCCCTATGCCTCAGCTATAGGTTCTATCATGTATGGAATGTTGTGTACCAGACCTGATGTGTGCCTTGCTATAAGTTTAGCAGGGAGGTACCAAAGTAATCCAGGAGTGGATCACTGGGCAGCGGTCAAGAACATCCTGAAGTACCTGAAAAGGACTAAGGATATGTTTCTCATTTATGGGGGTGACAAAGAGCTCGTCGTAAATGGTTACGTTGATGCTAGCTTTGACACCGATCCAGATGACTCTAAGTCGCAAACCGGATACGTATTTATATTGAATGGTGGAGCTGTCAGTTGGTGCAGTTCCAAGCAAAGTGTCGTGGTGGGATCTACGTGTGAAGCGGAGTACATAGCTGCTTCGGAAGCAGCAAATGAAGGAGTCTGGATGAAGGAGTTCATATCCGATCTAGGTGTAATACCTAGTGCATCGGGTCCAATGAAAATCTTTTGTGACAATACTGGAGCAATTGCCTTAGCGAAGGAATCCAGATTTCACAAGAGTACCAAACACATCAAGAGACGCTTCAACTCCATCCGCGATCAAGTCAAGGAGGGAGACATAGAGATTTGCAAAATACATATGGATCTGAATGTTGCAGACCCATTGACTAAGCCTATTCCACGAGCAAAACATGATCAGCACCAAGACTCCATGGCTGTTAGAATCATTACAATGTAATCTAGATTATTGACTCTAGTGCAAGTGGGAGACTGAAGGAAATATGCCCTAGAGGCAATAATAAAGTTGTTACTTATATTTCCTTATATCATGATAAATGTTTATTATTCATGCTATATCTGTATTAACCGGAAACTCGATACATGTGTGAATACATAGACAAAACAAAGTGTCCCTAGTATGCCTCTACCTGACTAGCTCATTAATCAAAGATGATTAAGTTTCCTGACCATAGACATGTGTTGTCATTTGATGAACGGGATCACATCGTTAGGAGAATGATGTGATGGACAAGACCCACCCGTTAGCTTAGCATAATGATCATTAAGTTTTATTGTTATTGCTTTCTTCATGACATATACATATTCCTTTGACTATGAGATTATGCAACTCCCGAATACCGTGGAACACCTTGTGTGCTATCAAATGTCACAACGTAATTGGGTGATTATAAAGATGCTCTATAGGTGTCTCCGAAGGTGTTTGTTGGGTTGGCATAGATTGAGATTAGGATTTGTCACTCCGAGTATGGGAGAGGTATCTCTGGGCCCTCTCGGTAATGCACATCACGATAAGCCTTGCAAGCAATGTGACTAATGAGTTAGCTGGGGATGATGCATTACGCAACGATAAAGAGACTTGCTGCTAGTGAGATTGAACTATGTTTGAAGATACCAACGATCGAATCTCGAGCAAGTAAAATACCGATGACAAAGGGAATGACGTATGTTGTCATTGCAGTTTGACCGATAAAGATCTTCGTAGAATATGTAGGAACCAATATGAGCATCCAGGTTCTGCTATTGGTTATTGATCAGAGATGTGTCTCGGTCATGTCTACATAGTTCTCGAACCCGTAGGGTCCGCACACTTAACGTTCGATGACGATTTGTATTATGAGTTATGTGTTTTGGTGACCGAAGATTGTTTGGAGTCCCGGAAGATCACGGACATGACGAGGAGTCTCGAAATGGTCGAGAGGTAAAGATTGATATATTGGATGATAGTATTCAGACAGCGGAATCATTTCGGAGTGTTTCAAATATTTATCGGAGTACCGAGGGGTTACTAGAACCCCCCGGGGGAAGTAATGGGCCACATGGGCTATAGGGGAGAGAGAGGGCAGACCACAAGGAGTGGAGCATGCCCCCCATGGGGAGTCCTAATTGGACAAGGGGAGGGGCGCGACCCCCCTTTCCTTCTCCCAATCCCTCTCCTTCCCCCTTCCCCCTACGAAAGAAGGAAGGGGGCGACTAGGACTAGGAGTCCTAGCGGGTTTCCCCCCACTTGGCGCGCCCCTAGGGCCGGCCTCCTCCCCTCTCCTCCTTTATATACGGGGGCAGGTTACACCCCAAAGCACATCAATTGTTTCTTAGCCATGTGCGGTGTGAAGGAAATATTCCCTAGAGGCAGTAATAAAGTTATTATTTATTTCCTTACATCATGATAAATGTTTATTATTCATGCTAGAATTGTATTAACCGGAAACTTAGTACATGTGTGAATACATAGACAAACAGAGTGTCACTAGTTTGCCTCTACTTGACTAGTTCATTGAATCAATGATGGTTATGTTTCCTAACCATAGACATGAGTTGTCATTTGATTAACGGGATCACATCATTAGAGAATGATGTGATTTACTTGACCCATCTGTTAGCTTAGAACGATGATCATTTAGTTTGTTGCTATTGCTTTCTCCATAACTTATACATGTTCCTATGACTATGAGATCATGCAACTCCCGAATACCGGAGGAACACTTTTTGTGCTACCAAATGTCACAACGTAACTGGGTGATTATAAAGGTGCTCTACAGGTGTGTCCAATGGTGTTTGTTGAGTTGGCATAGATCGAGATTAGGATTTTTCACTCCGAGTATCGGAGAGGTATCTCTGGGCCCTCTCGATAATGGACATCACTATAAGCCTTGCAAGCATTCTGACTAATGAGTTAGTTGTGGGATGATGCATTACGGAACGAGTAAAGAGACTTGCCGGTAATGAGATTGAACTAGGTATTGAGATACCGACGATCGAATCTCGGGCAAGTAACATTCCGATGACAAAGGGAACAACGTATGTTGTTATGCGGTTTGACCGGTAAAGATCTTCGTAGAATATGTAGGAACCAATATGAGCATCTAGGTTCGGCTATTGGTTATTGACCGGAAGTGAGTATCGGTCATGTCTACATAGTTCTCGAACCCATAGGGTCTGCACGCTTAACGTTCGGTGACGATCAGTATTATGAGTTTATGTCTTTTGATGAACCAAAGGTTGTTCGGAGTCCCGAATGTGATCATGGGCATGACGAGGAGTCTAGAAATGGTCGATACATAAAGATCGATATATTGGAAACCTATGTTTGGACATCGAAATGGTTCCGAGTGGTTCGGGCATTTTTCCGGAGTACCGGGAGGTTACTGGAGCCCCTCGGGAGAAGTTATGGGCCTTATGGGCCATAAGAAGGAAGCACACCAGCCCGCAAGGGGCTGGTGCTCCCCTCTTGGGCAGGAGGCCGAATTGGAATAATCTTGGGGGGGGGCATTTCCTTCTCTCCTACTCCTCCTTCCCTTCCTCTCCTACTCCAACTAGGGAATGGGGAAATCCTACTCCCAGTGGGAGTAGGACTCCCCTAGGGCGCACCATAGAGAGGGCCGGACCCTCCCCTCCTCCACTCCTTTATATACGGAGGAGGGGCCACCCCATGAACACACAAGTTGATCATTGATCCCTTAGCCGTGTGCGGTGCCCCCCTCCACCATAATCCACATCAGTCATATCATCGTAGTGCTTAGGCGAAGCCCAGTGATGGTAGCACCATCGTCACCGTCATCACGCCGTCATGCTGACGAAGCTCTCCCTCGACACTCAGCTGGATCGAGAGTTCGTGCGACGTCATGGAGCCGAACGTGTGCAGATCACAAAGGTGCCGTACTTTTGGTACTAGGATCGGTCGATTGTGAAGACGTACGACTACATCAACCGTGTTGTCATAACACTTCCGCTTATGGTCTACGAGGGTATGTGGACAACACTCTCCCCTCTCGTTGCTATGCATCACCATGATCTTGCGTGTGCATAGGAATTTTTTTTTGAAATTACTGCGTTCCCCAACAGTGGCATCCGAGCCAGGTCTATGTGTAGATGTTATATGCACGTGTAGAATACAAAGGAGTTGTGGGCGTGGGTATATACATATTGCTTGCCGTCACTAGTTGATTCTTGATTCAGCGGTATTGTTAGATGAAGCGGCTCATACCAACATTACGCGTACGCTTACACAGGGCTGGTTCTACCGACGTGCTACGCACACAGGTGGCTAGTTTCTCCAACTTTAGTTGAATCGGATTCAATGAACATGGTTCTTTCTGAATATCAAAAAGCAATCACTATACCACGTTGTGGTTTTTGATGCGTAGGTAAGAACGGTTCTTGCTAAGCCCGTAGCTGCCACGTAAAACTTGCAACAACAAAGTAGAGGACGTCTAACTTGTTTTTGTAGGGCATGTTGTGATGTGATATGGTCAAGACATGATGCTAAATTTTATTGTATGAGATGATCATGTTTTGTAACAGAGTTATCGGCAACTGGCAGGAGCCATATGGTTGCCGCTTTATTGTATGAAATGCAATCACCATGTAATTGCTTTACTTTATCACTAAGCGGTAGCGATAGTCGTAGAAGCAATAGTTGGCGAGACGACAACGATGCTTCAATGGAGATCAAGGTGTCAAGCCGGTGACGATGGTGATCATGACGATGCTTTGGAGATGGAGATCAAAGGCACAAGATGATGATGGCCATATCATATCACTTATATTGATTGCATGTGATGTTTATCTTTTATGCATCTTATTTTGCTTAGTTCGGCGGTATCATTATAAGATGATCTCTCACTAAATTTCAAGGTATAAGTGTTCTCCCTGAGTATGCACTGTTGCTATAGTTCGTCGTGCCGAGACACCACGTGATGATCGGGTGTGATAAGCTCTACGTTCACATACAACGGGTGCAAGCCAGTATTTCACACGCAGAATACTCGGGTTAGACTTGACTAGCCTAGCATATGCAGATATGGCCTCGGAACACTGGAGACCGAAAGGTCGAGCGTGAATCATATAGTAGATATGATCAACATAGTGATATTCACCATTGAAAACTACTCCATCTCACGTGATGATTGGACATGGTTTAGTTGATTTGGATCACGTGATCATTTGGATGACTAGAGGGATGTCTATCTAAGTGGGAGTTCTTAAGTAATATGATTAATTGAACTTTAATTTATCATGAAATTAGTCCTGATAGTATTTGTGTAACATCCCAAATTTTCAATTTGGAATGTTATACAATAGATCATCATTGCATATCATATTTATTTGCATTTTGGTTGATCCTAGAAATTCTACGCTACTCAAGGACCCTTGGAGAGAGTTGGGGATTTCGTTATTTTCATATTTGAGTTTTCTCAAATTTTGAAAATAAGATCATTTGATTTTATTTATTTTATCTTCAATTATTTCTATTATCAAAATATGAGAGAGGGAATAGAATGACTTTCCCAAAATAAAGAAATATTGAGGATTTAATAAAAAATCAAATAAGGTTTTATTCTAGAGTTTTTCGTGGTTTTATTTGAATTTAGGAAAAAATGCATATTTTCAAAAATTGCATTTAGGGCCAAGAAAATGTTCATCATGTTCTAAATATTTTATTTAGACGGTGAAAATTTGTTTTGGCAATTTTAGATTTTTATTTATTTTTCTAGAATTTTTCTTAGTTTCGGCGAAATTGTTTAAAAATAAAACCCCGCGCCCGACTGGGCCAAAGGCGCAGCCGAGCCAGGCCACCGCCTCCCTCACTGAGCTGCCGCCGGACTCGGAGTCCGAGCGGGGCACACGCCGCCGACCCCCCTCCCCTAGCAAGGCTGCCCCCTCCCTCCTTAAATAGCCACACGCCCCCCTGGAGCCCCGAGTCGCTGCGCCGTCCTGCCCACGCCGCCTGCGCCGCCCGCTGCCGCACGCAGCCCCGCCGCCCCGCGCCACTGCTGCCGCCGCCCCGCCACCGCTGCTGCCCACCGCCGCCGCCCGGAACCCCGCCGGAGCGAGCCGAGGTAGCCGCCCCGCCGCCTGGTTTTCTGGGAAAAACCGATTCGTTTTTTGAAAAACCCTAGTTTTGTTTTTTAAATAGATCGGTTTTTTCCAGTTTATTTATTTAGCGAGCGTTCGCTCGTCCGTTCGTTTTAACGAACGCGTTCATCGTTTAGTTCCAGAAAACGAAAGTTCGTTCATTATTCTGTTAGTCGTTTTTCTTTTTGTCGGATTATTCCATGATTATTTCTGATCGCGATTTCTAATCCGATTTTTGTTCTAGTTTAACTTTTTGCTCGTTTATCGGAATCAGGCGATTCAAGCGCCCGGAGTTTTGTCTCGAAACCCTCTTTCCGTTTAACCAACTCAAACAACTTTTTGCCTCTGTAAAATTTTACCTAGATCCAGAATAGTAAACGAAGCTTGTTTCTTTCGCCGTTTGTCTTTTGTTGCTCCGTTTGATTTGATACTTTTTGCCAACCGGAATTCTTAAGTTGAACTATTTGGTTAGATCTCTTATTCAAGTTTTACATGTGCATTAGATCAGTACTTATTGTATGCTTGTTTGTTTGCGATAGAGTACCCGGAGTGCGCCGCTTGCTACTTCGAATCGCTAGGTTTTGCGGATCATCAGCAAGGCAAGTAACACTTTGATCATACCTCCTACTACCCAGTTTTTATTGCATTAGATCAATCCTCACACCATTGCATGATTAGGATCTAATTAAATTATGGGTTTGGGAAGTAGATGAGGTAGTACCTATTACTTGTTTTATTATTAAACCTTTGGGAGTTACTTCTACGTTTGCTTATTATGCCATGCTATGCTAGTAGACGTGGATTGGGTGAGTGTATCCATGACAGATGTGAGATTTGTTAAATTAATGGTTTATTTAAGGTGCCAACCTAAACACACATCTGGGTGGATTGAGGCACCTGGGTATTCCAGCGATTGCCTGTTTTCTTTTGGGCCGCCACCCAGGCTCAAAGGGATCATGAGATTATTCATACTAGAAACTTCTGTGTGTAGCCACAAGCTACTATGGGCTCTAGCATAGTTGACTAAGTCGTGCGAACTCTTACAGTGGTAGACTAGCAGATGTAGGGAATGTAGGTTGGTACGGTCTACCCGTTCGTAAGGTCCAAGCGCTTCTGAAAGACTATGTCTCGATCATCCGTTTCTCAAACATCATGTAGTGCGAGAATCCCAATGGAGGAGATCGAGTCTTGTGGGGAAAAGTGTGCAAACCTCTGCAGAGTGTATAAACTAATCATAGTTAGCAGTGTCCCTGGTTATGGACATCTTGAGTATCTAGTACTTGGATTATCATGTGAATCTCATCATGTTACTCTAAATTAATTTTGTTGGGTTTTAATGATGATGCTTAATTGGGATTGAGAGGGTGTCTACACTCTCAATGTTTAACAACTACCATGATAGTTAAATAAAATTTATTCCTTTGCAGTAGGGAAAAATTGGCTTTACGTAAAACTGTAGCCATAGAGCTTTCCACCAGCCAAATATGCATGTAGTATAGTCTTATTCTTTCATTGCTCTCTATGTGTTACATTGCCAGCATATTCCATGTGCTGACCCATTTCGGGCTGCAACGTTCATGTTGCAGACTTTTCAGACGACGAGTAAGGTGCCTTTAGGTCGTGGTTCTATACTCAGTGATGCCGTTGGAGTTGATGGACTCACTTATCTTCCAAGCCTTCCACTGTTATCGTTATTAGATGGCCTTAAGCCATATTTATTGTAATAAGTTCTCTTTTGAGACACTCGATGTAATAAGTGTGTGATTGCTACTTTGTTATCAATCCTTCAAGTACTGTGTGGTGTCAGCATTACTGTTCTAGGGATGACACCGGAGCATAGAGATTGGACCGTTTGAGGTCTGGTCGCTACAAGATGGTATCAGAGCACACGCTGACTATAGGACACGACCACTAAGCTAAAGCCCTAGATCACTACCCACTCTTCCCATTCCAACTCCTCATCTTTTCTACTCTTTTAGGATGGCGGATGCAAGGAACAAGTTCACACAACTGGATGAAGATACACCCTTTGGACGTCACTTGAAGGAAGTCACTAGATACCCGAACATCAGAGTACCAAGCTTCACCGGAACCTACAACGCCACTTTACCTGAAGAGGAGCGCTGGATGATACAAGTTCACGTTCCAGGAAGGACGTTCATGCCAGTCACCGAGCCCATAGAGTTTTCCTTTGATGCACCAACCTGGAGTCTAGGAAAGAGCATGGCAGCGCACATCACCATGGGACGTATTGGAGAAGTTTACAGCAATGATCTGAAGGATACTATCTACCAGATTTGTGGGCGCCGAGATGAGCATTGGGAGATGATCAGCACCAAGAAGGATAGATCAATTGCAGCTTTTATCCAGGAGCGAAACCAGCACATTCGACGTCAGGAGAATCAGATGTGTGCAGATATGATAGATCTGAAGAAGGCAAGAACAAGAATCAAGGAACTGGAGGGAGAACTCAAGGCTACACGTGAAGATTATGAAGAGGAAATCGAAGTACTAGTGGAGAAGAATGACGACTTGATCAAGAAGATCAGAATATTTATGGGAGACCCTACACCAGTAGAAGAAGACGAAGAACCCAAGGAGATTCGCCCGGAAGACTACATCATCATCGACGACGCCGACTCGGATCCAGATGATAGTGATGATGACTATGTTGATGAAGCTGGAGCAGATATCATGGAGTCTGTAACCGAAGAATATTTCTAGTAGACCACCCCAACAATAGTAGTAGTCTCCCATGTAAATATAGTAGTCCGAGCACTTTTGTGATAGTTAGATCGATTGTATGCCCTTGTTTGATTGAATGAAGTGAATTTTTTGCTTTTGCCTCATGTGCATATGGGTAGTGTTTTCTCTTTAGACCCCCTCTATTCTTAAACCTCATCTTTTCAAAACCCCTCGGATGCCTCCGAGACGTGACCCCGGATTTACCTTTGCACCGGAGCTCACTCAGTTGATCCAACAGCAGAACACATTGATGCAGTTGCTAGTCCAGAATCAGAATCAGGGGAACAACAACAACAACCCACCACCACCACTACCTGTTGATCACTTAGCCCGTTTTCTTAGGCTGAATCCGCCGTTGTTCTCTAGTAGCATCGAGCCGATAGTATCAAATGATTGGCTCCGCAAGACAGCTAGGGAGTTGACCACGGCAGGATGCATAGATGCGGAAAAGGTGAAGTTTGCCGCCCATCAGCTTGAAGGACCTGCAGCATCATGGTGGGAGAATTTCATAGCCACTTTCCCTATCGACACTATCACATGGGACCAGTCTCAGCAAGCTTTCCATACTGCCCATGTTTTAGTAGGAGCTATGGCCATGAAGAAGCGTGAGTTTCGCAACTTGCGCCAAGGAGGACGGACAGTTGGCCAGTAGGTGGAGGACTTTAGTAAGCTAGCAAGTTATGCCCCAGATGACGTTGCTACGGATGTGGCTAAATAGGAGAAGTTTCTGGAAGGACTGAATGATGAGTTGAGCATGCAGTTGATGGTAGCAACCTTCAACAACTACTAGGAGTTGGTAGATCGTGCTCTTATGATTGAAGGGAAGCAGCAGCAGATTGAGAACCGCAATAGGAAGTATGGACAAGGGAAGTACAATTCTGGAGCTCAGGAAAAGCCACGTTTTACCCCTAGACCGGGAGGACACTTTCAGCATACCCATGGAGGAGGTAGCTCGCACAATCATAATGGCCCCAAGAATGGTAATGTGGAGGAAGCAACGGCCAGAACCGTACCAACCCATCAACCCCAGCCAAGAGAGACCTAAGCCAAGTCACTTGCTTTAAGTGCCAGAAGACCGGACATTACGCCAATGAATGTCCTGAATTCCAGAATGGAAATGGCAATGGAAGCTCTGGGAAGAAGCCGAACCCGTTCAATAGGGGGCAGGTGAACCACGTTAACATGGAGGAGGTTGAAGAGCAGCCGAATGCAGTAATCGGTAAGTTTTTGGTTAAGTCATTTACTGCACTCGTCCTTTTTGATACTGGTGCATCGCATTCATACATCTTAAGGGGATTTGTGGATAAGTATAAATTGCCAACCCAAGCCCTTAGGTCACCCATGTTAGTAACCTCACCTGGAGCAGAGTATATGGCTAGTCTAGGGTGTGATCGGTTACCATTAAGGATTGGTAACTACGTATTTCCCTCAGACCTAATAGTATTGGAATCTCAAGGATTGGATGTGATATTAGGCATGGATTGGTTATCGAAGTATGAAGGGAATATTGAATGCGCCAGTAAGTCAATTTTGCTTACAACGCCAGAAGGAAGAAGGATCAAGTATGTATCCCGGCATGTGCCGAAGAGGACTCAAGTAAATTCCCTAACAGGAGTTGTGCAGGAGGAAGTACCAGTGGTAAAGGATTTCCCTGACGTATTTCCAGAGGAGTTGACATGCATGCCACCGGATAGAGATATTGAGTTTTCGATTGAGCTTTTGCCAGGCACAGGGCCAATATCTAAGAGACCATACAGGATGCCTGCAATGGATTTGGAGGAGATTAAGAAGCAGATTAAAGAGTTATTGGATAAGGGTTATATTCGCCCCAGTTCTTCACCTTGGGGATCGCCGGTACTTCTAGTGGAGAAAAAGGATGGATCGTTAAGGATGGTTGTTGATTATCGAGGATTGAATGAAGTAACCATCAAGAACAAGTACCCACTACCGATGATCAATGATCTGTTTGATCGATTGCAAGGAGCTAAGGTATTTTCCAAGATCGATCTGCAATCAGGGTACCATCAGTTGAAGATTCGAGAACAGGATATACCTAAGACGGCATTTACCACCAGGTATGGGCTGTATGAGTATACCGTTATGTCATTTGGTCTGACTAACGCCCCTGCATATTTTATGAACATGATGAACAAAGTGTTTATGGAGTTTTTTGGATAAGTTCGTCGTAGTGTTCATTGATGATATCCTAGTTTACTCGAAGAATGAAGAGGATCATAAGGAGCATTTGCGTTTGGTACTTGGAAAACTCAGAGAACATCAGTTATATGCCAAGTTTAGCATATGTGAGTTTTGGTTGAAGGAAGTTGGATTCCTCGGACACGTTATATCTGGAGAAGGTATAGCAGTAGATCCCACCAAGGTTGACACTGCGACAAATTGGGAAGCGCCAACAACAGTTGGAGAGATCCGGAGTTTTCTTGGACTCGCAGGATACTACCGAAGATTCATTGAAAACTTCTCGAAGATTGCGAAGCCTATGACCAAGTTGTTGAAGAAGGATACCAAGTTCAAATGGACTGAAGAGTGTGAGGCCAGTTTCCAGGAGTTGAAGAGACGTCTGGTTACATCACCAGTGTTGATTTTGCCAGATCAGACCAAGGATTATGAGGTGTATTGTGACGCTTCACGTCGAGGACTTGGAGTAGTGCTTATGCAGGAAGGAAGAGTTGTTTCCTATGCCTCACGATAGCTTAAGCCTCATGAGTTAAATTATGCCACCCATGATTTGGAATTAGCAGCCATAGTGCATGCGTTGAAGACTTGGAGACATTTTCTCATTCGAATCCATTGTGAGGTGTACACGGATCACAAGAGTTTGAAGTACATTTTCACGCAGTAGGAGTTAAATCTCAGGCAAAGGAGATGGTTGGATCTCATCAAGGATTATGATATGAGATTGCATTATCATCCCGAAAAGGCTAACGTAGTAGCTGACGCATTGAGCCGTAAAAGCCATGTCAACACCCTAATGACGGGAGATTTACCAAGAGAGTTAGCCGAGAATATTTGTGAGCTATGTTTGGAGATAGTTCCGAGAGGCTATGTAGCAGCATTGGAGATTCAGTCCACTTTGATGGATGAGATAAGAGAAGCTCAAAGGACTGACAAGGAGATTGCTTCTATTAAGGAGAAAATGAGCAAAGGAAAAGCTAAAGGATTTCGTGAGGATGAACACGAGACCTTATGGTTTGAAGACCGTGTTTATGTGCCCAATGACCCAGAGATCAGGAAGTTGATTCTGCAAGAGGCCCATGATTCACCATATTCGATTCATGCAGGAAATACCAAGATGTATCTGGATTTGAAGGATACTTTCTGGTGGACCGGAATGAAGAAGGATATTGCGGAGTATGTAGCAGTTTGTGATGTATGTCAAAGAGTAAAGGCAGAGCATCAGAAGCTAGCGGGATTGCTACATCCATTGCCGATACCCGAATGGAAGTGGGATAAGCTAGGCATGGATTTTATTACAGGATTTCCCAGAACGCGTTGAGGCTATGACTCGATTTGGGTAGTAGTCGATCGTTTGACAAAGGTAGCTTATTTCATCCCAGTGAAGACTACCTATACTAGTGCCAAGTTGGCAAAGATATACATGACCAGGATCGTATGTCTGCATGGAGTTCCAAGGAGCATTGTATCAGATAGAGAAACCCAGTTTACCTCAAAGTTCTGGAATCAGTTGCACGAAACTTTGGGTACCAGGCTAGAATTCATTACAGCTTTCCATCCGCAGACAGATGGACAGACCGAGAGAGTCAATCAGATTTTGGAGGATATGCTGAGAGCTTGTGCACTAGATTATGGATCTAGTTGGGACGACAATTTGCCATATGGAGAGTTCTCTTACAACAACAGTTATCAATCCAGTTTGAAGATGGCCCCTTTCAAAGCCTTGTACGGAAGGAGGTGCAGAACCCCGTTGTCATGGGATGAAGTTGGAGACCGACGGTTGTTTGGACCGGATCTGATTAAGGAGTCTGAATAGAAGGTGAAATTGATTCGCGATAGGCTCAAGGTAGCCCAGTCCAGGAAGAAGAGCTACGCAAATTCTAAACGCAAGGAGACAATTTACGAAGTCAGAGACCGAGTTTATCTTCGAGTATCTCCACTTCGAGGAGTTAAGCGCTTCGGAGTTAAGGGAAAGTTAGCGCCACGTTTTGTAAGACCATACAAGGTTTTGGAGCGTATGGGAGAAGTAGCCTTCAAGTTGGAATTACCCGAAGGATTGTCAGGAGTTCACGACGTGTTCCACGTTTCCCAGTTAAAGAAGTGCCACGCGGAGATGGCTGATATACCGTTGAGAGATACAGTGCCGCTGGAAGCGATTCAGCTGGACAGTGATTTGACCTATGAGGAGAAACCAGTCAAGATTCTTGAGTATGCCAGCCGAGTAACCCGCGGCAAGGTTATCAAGTTTTGCAAAGTTCAGTGGAGCCACCACACGGAGGATGAAGCCACGTGGGAACGAGAGGAAGATTTGTTGAAGGACCACCCTCACCTATTTTCTAGCCAACCCGAATCTCGAGGGCGAGATTCATCTTAAGGGGGGTAGGTTTGTAACATCCCAAATTTTCAATTTGGAATGGTATACAATAGATACAAGATACTCCATTAAAGGAAAGGTATGCTTGTTTGGTTTCTTTGGTCCGAGAACAAACACCACAAACTCTCGCAGTCGATGAGGAAACGTTAGTAAAACTACATTTCAGTAATCCGTCTGGCATCACTGCATATCATATTTATTTGCATTTTTGGTTGATCCTAGAAATTCTACGCAACTCAAGGACCCTCGGAGAGAGTTGGGGATTTTGTTATTTTCATATTTGAGTTTTCTCAAATTTTGATAATAGGATCATTTGATTTTATTTATTTTATCTTCAATTATTTCTATTATCAAAATATGAGAGAGGGAATAAAATGACTTTCCCAAAATAAAGAAATATTGAGGATTTAATAAAAAAATCAAATAAGGTTTTATTCTGGAGTTTTTCATGGTTTTATTTGAATTTAGGAAAAAATGTACATTTTCAAAAATTGCATTTAGGGCACGAAAATGTTCATCCTGTTCTAAATATTTTATTTAGACGGTGAAATTTTGTTTTGGCAATTTTAGATTTTTATTTATTTTTCTAGAATTTTTCTTAGTTTCGGCGAGATTGTTTAAAAAAACCCCGCGCCCGACTGGGCCAAAGGCCTAGCCGAGCCAGGCCGGCCCGCCAGGCCACCGCCTCCCTCGCTGAGCTGCCGCCAGACTCGGAGTCCGAGCCGGGCATGCGCCGCAGACCGCCCTCCCCAAGCAAGGCCGCCCCATCCCTCCTTAAATAGCCACCCGAGCCCCCCCTGGAGGCCCGAGTTGCCGTGCCGTCCCGCCAACGCCGCCTGCGCCGCCCGCTGTCGCACGTAGCCACGCCGCCTGCTACGCCCGCCGCCGCACGCAGCCCCGTCGCCAGCCGCCGCGCGCCGCCTGCCGCCGACTTGCGCCGCTGCTGCCGCCGCCCCGCCGCCGCCGCTGCCCACCGCCACCCGGACCCCCGCCGGAGCCCCGCCGGACCGAGCCGAGGTAGCCGCCCCGCCACCCGGTTTTCTGAGAAAAACGATTCGGTTTTTTTTGAAAAACCCTAGTTTTGTTCTTTTAAATAGTTCAGTTTTTTCTGGTTTATTTATTTAGCGAGCATTCGCTCGTCCGTTCATTTTAATGAACGCGTTCATCGTTTAGTTCCAGAAAACGAACGTTCGTTCATTATTCTGTTCGTCGTTTTTCTTTTTCTCGGATTATTCCGCGATTATTTCTGATCGCGATTTCTGATCTGATTTTCGTTCTAGTTTAACTTTTCGCTCGTTTATCGGAATCAGGTGATTCAAGCGCCTGGAGTTTCGTCTCGAAACCCTCTTTCCGTTGAACCAACTCAAACAAGTTTTTGCCTCTGTAAAATTTGACCTAGATCCAGAATAGTAAACGAAGCTTGATTCTTTCGTCGTTTGTCTTTCGTTGCTCCGTTTGATTTGATTCTTTTTGCCAACCGGAGTTCTTAAGTTGAACTATCTGGTTAGATCTCTTATTCTAGTTTTACCTATGCATTAGATGAATACTTATTGTATGCTTGTTTGTTTGCGATAGAGTACCCGGAGTGCGCCGCTTGCTACTTCGAATTGCTAGGTTTTGCGGATCATCAGCAAGGCAAGTAACACTTTGATCATACCTCCTACTACCCAGTTTTTATTGCATTAGATCAATCCTCACACCATTGCATGATTAGGATCTAATTAAATTGTGGGTTTGGGAAGTAGATGAGGTAGTACCTATTACCTGTTTTATTATCAAACCTTTGGGAGTTACTTCTATGTTTGCTTATTATGCCATGCTATGCTAGTAGACGTGGATTGGGTGAGTGTATCCATGACAGATGTGAGATTTATTAAATTAATGGTTTATTTAAGGTGGCAACCTAAACACACATCTGGGTGGATTGAGACACCTGGGTATTCCAGCGATTGCCTGTTTTCTTTTGGACCACCACCCAGGCTCAAAGGGATCATGAGATTATTCATACTAGAAACTTCCGTGTGCAGCCACAAGCTACTATGGGCTCTAGCATAGTTGACTAAGTCGTGTGAACTCTTACAA
Organism: Triticum urartu; assembly: GCF_003073215.2. Taxonomy (NCBI): domain Eukaryota; kingdom Viridiplantae; phylum Streptophyta; class Magnoliopsida; order Poales; family Poaceae; genus Triticum; species Triticum urartu. Next base: position 573,086,050 of record NC_053028.1, read on the forward strand.
TGGTAGACTAGCAGATGTAGGGGATGTAGGTTGGTACGGTCTACCCGTTCGTAAGGTGCAAGCGCTTCTTAAAGACTATGTCTCGGTCATCCGTTTCTCAAACATCATGTAGTGCGAGAATCCCAACGGAGGAGATCGAGTCTTGTGGGTAAAAGTGCGCAAACCTCTGCAGAGTGTATAAACTAATCATGGTTATCCATGTCCCCGGTTATGGACATCTTGAGTATCTAGTACTTGGATTATCATGTGAATCTCATCATGTTACTCTAAATTAATTTTGTTGGGTTTTAATGATGATGCTTAATTGGGATTGAGAGGGTGTCTACACTCTCAATGTTTAACAACTACCATGATAGTTAAATAAAATTTATTCCTTTGTAGTAGGGAAAAATTGGCTTTACGCAAAACTGTTACCATAGAGCTTTCCACAACCAAATATGCATGTAGTATAGTCTTATTCTTTCATTGCTCTCTATGAGTTACATTGCCAGCATATTCCATGTGCTGACCCGTTTCGGGCTGCAATGTTCATGTTGCAGACTTTTCAGACGACGAGTAAGGTGCCTTTAGGTCATGGTTCTATACTCAGTGATGCCGTTGGAGTTGATGGACTCGCTTATCTTCCAAGCCTTCCGCTGTTATCGTTATTAGATGGCCTTAAGCCATATTTATTGTAATAAGTTCTCTTTTGAGACACTCGATGTAATAAGTGTGTGATTGCTACTCTGTTATAAATCCTTCAAGTACTGTGTGGTGTCAGCATTACTAATCCAAGGATGACACCGGAGCACAGAGATTGGACCGTTTGAGGTTTGGTCGCTACAATTTGCATATCTATGTTGTAGATCAATTGCTCGCTAATAGCTTCACCGTTTTATTTAGGATATGTTCCTAGAGAAAACTATGTTGAAAGATGTTAGTAGCAATGATGCGGACTAGCTCCGTGATCTGAGGATTATCCTCATTACTGCACAAAAGAATTATGTCCTTAATGCACCGCTAGGTGACGGACCTTTTGCAGGAGCAGATGCAGACGTTATGAACGTTTGGTAAAGCTCGGTGTGATGACTGCTTGATAGTTTAGTGCACCATGCTTTACGGCTTAGAACCGGGACTTCAAAAACGTTTTGAACGCCACGGAACATATAAGATGTTCTAAGAGTTGAAATTGGTATTTAATATGCATGCCCGTGTCGAGAGGTATGAGACCTCTGACAAGTACTTTGCCTACAAGATGGAGGAGAGTAGCTCAACCAGTGAGCGTGTGCTCAGATTGTCTGAATTCGCTTGAATCAAGTGAGAGTTAATCCTCCAGATAAAAAGGTGATTGACAGAGTTCTCTAGTCACTATCACCAAGTTACTAGAACTTCGTGATGAACTATAATATGCAAGGGATGATGAAAACGATTCCCGAGCTCTTCATGATGCTGAAATCGATGAAGGTAGAAATCGAGAAAAGCATCAAATATTGATGGTTGATAAAACCACTAGATTCAAATAAAAGGGCAAGGGAAAGAAAGGGAACTTCAAGAAGAATGGCAAGCAAGTTGCCACTCACGTGAAGAAGCCCAAAGCTAGACCCAAGCCTGAAACTGAGTGCTTCTACTACAAAGTAAATGGTCACTGGAAGTGGAACTGCCCTAGATACTTGGCGGATAAGAAGGATGGCATAGTGAACAAAGGTATATTTGATATACAAGTTACTAATGTGTACTTTACTAGTGTTTATAGCAAACCCCTCGGTATTTGATACTGGTTCAGTTGCTAAGAGTAGTAACTCGAAACGGGAGTTGCAAAATAAACAGAGACTAGTTATGGGCGAGGTGATGATGTGTGTTGGAAGTGATTCCAAGGTTGATAAGATCACCATGGCACACTCCTTTTACCTTCGGGATTAGTGTCGAACCTAAAATAAATGTTATTTGGTGTTTGCGTTGAGCGTGAATATGATTGGATCATGTTTATTGCAATACGGTTATTCATCTGTGTCAAAGAATAATTGTTGTTCTATTTACATGAATAAAACCTTCTATGGTCATACACTCAATATAAATAGTTTATTGAATCTCGATCGTAGTGATGCACATATTCATAATATTGAAGCCAAAAGATGCAAAGTTAATAATGATAGTGCAACTTATTTGTGGCACTGCCGTTTAGATCATATTGGTGTAAAGCGCATGAAGAAACTCCATGCTGATGGGCTTTTGGAATCACTTGATTATGAATCACTTGATGCTTGCGAACCATGCCTCATGGGCAAGATGACTAAGACTCCGTTCTCCGGAACAATGGAGTGAGCAACTGACTTATTGGAAATAATACATACTGATGTATGCGATCCGATAAGTGTTGAGGCTCAGGACGGGTATCGTTATTTTCTGACCTTCACAGATGATTTGAGCAGATATGGGTATATCTACTTAATGAAACATAAGTCTGAAACATATGAAAATTTCAAACAATTTGAGAGTGAAGTAGAAAATCATCATAACAAGAAAATAAAGTTTCTACAATCTAATCGGGGAGGCAAATATTTGAGTTACGAGTTTGGTCTTCATTTGAAACAATGCGGAATAGTTTCGCAACTCACGCCACCCGGAACACCATAGCGTAATGGTGTGTCCGAACATCGTAATCGTACTTTATGAGATATTGTGCGATCTATGATGTCTCTTACTGATTTGCCTCTATAGTTTTGGGGTTATGCATTAGAGAAAGATGCATTCACGTTAAAAAGGGCACCATCTAAATTCGTTGAGACGACACCGTATGAATTGTGGTTTAGCAAGAATCCTAAGTTGTCGTTTCTTAAAGTTTGAGGTTGCAATGCTTATATGAAAAGGTTTCATCCAGATAAGCTCAAACCCAAATCGGAGAAGTGCATCTTCATAAGATACCCAAAAGTAACTGTTGGGTACACCTTCTATCACAGATCCGAAGGCAAGATATTCGTTGCTAAGAATGGATCCTTTCTAGAGAAGGAGTTTCTCTTGAAAGAAGTGAGTGGGAGGAAAGTAGAACTTGATGAGGTAATTGTACCTGCTCCCTTATTGGAAAGTAGTTCATCACTGAAATCAGATCTAGTGATTCCTACACCAGTAAGTGAGGAAGCTAATGATGATAATCATGAAACTTCTGATCAAGTTACTACCGAACCTTGTAGGTCAACCAGAGTAAGATCCGCACCAGAGTGGTACGGTAATCCTGTTCTGGAGGTCATGTTACTTGACCATGACGAGCCTACGAACTATCAGGAAGCAACGATGAGCCTAGATTCCACAAAATGGCTTGAGGCCATGAAATCTGAGATGGGATCCATGTATGAGAACAAAGTATGGACTTTGGTTGACTTACCCAATTATAGGCACACAATAGAGAATAAATGGATCTTCAAGAAGAAGATTGACGTTGACGGTAATGTTACTGTCTACAAAGCTTGACTTGTTGCAAAAGGTTTTTTGACAAGTACAAGGAGTTGACTACGATGAGACCTTCTCACCTTTAGCGATGCTTAAGTCCGTCCGAATCATGTTAGCAATTGCCGCATTTAGGATTATGAAATTTGGCAAATGGATGTCAAAACTGCATTCCTTAATGGACATCTTAAAGAAGAGTTGTATATGATGCAACCAGAAGGTTTTGTTGATCCAAAATGTGCTAACAAAGTATGCAAGCTCCAGCGATCCATTTATGGACTGGTGGAAGCCTCTCAGAGTTGGAATATACGCTTTGATAGTGTGATCAAAGCATATGGTTTTATACAGACTTGCAGTGAAGCCTGTATTTACAAGAAAGTGAGTGGGAGCACTACAACATTTCTGATAAGTATATGTGAATGACATATTGTTGATCAGAAATAATGTAGAATTTTCTGGAAAGCATAAAGGAGTGTTTGAAAAGAGTTTTTCAAAGAAAGACCTCGGTGAAGCTACTTACATATTGAGCATCACGATCTATAAAGATAGATCAAGATGCTTGATATATTTTCAACAATTACATACCTTGACAAGATTTTGAAGCAGTTCAAAATGGAACAGTTGAAGAAGGAATTCATGCCTGTGTTGCAAGGTGTGAAGTTGAGTAAAGACTCAAAGCCCGACCACGGCAGAAAATAGACAGAGAATGAAAAGTCATTCCCTATGCCTCAGTCATAGATTCTATAAAGTATGCTATGCTGTGTACCAGACCTATTGTGTACCTCACCATAAGTTTGGCAAGAGGGTACAATAGTGATCCATGAGTGGATCACTGAACATCGGTCAAAAATATCCTTAGTGGAATAAGGAAATATTTCTCGGTTATGGAGGTGATAAAAGAGTTCGTCGTAAAGAGTTACGTCAATGCAAGCTTTTTACATCGATCTAGATGACTCTAAGTCTTGATCTAGATACATATTGAAAGTGGGAGCAATTAGCTAGAGTATCTTCGTGCAGAGTATTGTAGATATAGAAATTTGAAAAATACATACGGATCTGAATGTTGCAGACCCGTAGACTAAACTTCTCTCACAAGCAAAACATGATCACTCTTTGGGTGTTAATCACATAGCGATGTGAACTAGATTATTGACTCTAGTAAACCATTTGGGTATTAGTCACATGGAGATGTGAACTAATCACATAAACATGTGAACTATTGGTGTTAAATCACATGACGATGTGAACTAGATTATTAACTCTAATGCAAGTGGGAGATTGAAGGAAATATGCCCTAGAGGCAATAATAAAGTTATTATTTATTTCCTTATATCATGATAAATATTTATTATTCATGCTAGAATTGTATTAACCGGAAACTTAGTACATGTGTGAATACATAGACAAACAGAGTGTTACTAGTTTGGCTCTACTTGACTAGCTCATTGAATCAATGATGGTTATCTTTCCGAACCATAGACATGAGTTGTCATTAGATTAATGGGATCACATCATTAGAGAATGATGTGATTGACTTGACCCATCTGTTAGCTTAGGACGATGATCGTTTAGTTTGTTGCTATTGCTTTCTCCATAACTTATACATGTTCCTATGACTATGAGATCATGCAACTCCCGAATACCAGAGGAACACTTTGTGTGCTACCAAATGTCACAACGTAATTGGGTGATTATAAAGGTGCTATACATGTGTCTCCAATGGTGTTTGTTGAGTTGGCATAGATCGAGATTAGGATTTGTCACTCCGAGTATCGGAGAGGTATCTCCGGTCCCTCTCGGTAATGCACATCACTATAAGCCTTGCAAGCATTGTGACTAATGAGTTAGTTGCGGGATGATGCATTATGGAATGAGTAAAGAGACTTGTCGGTAACGAGATTGAACTAGGTATTGAGATACAGACGATCGAATCTCGGGCAAGTAACATACCGATGACAAAGGGAACAACGTATGTCGTTATGCGGTTTGACCGATAAAGATCTTCGTAGAATATGTAGGAACCAATATCAGCATCCAGGTTCCTCTATTGGTTATTGATAGGAAGTGAGTCTCGGTCATGTCTACATAGTTCTCGAACCCGTAGGCTCCGCACGCTTAACGTTCGGTGACGATCGGTATTATGAGTTTATGTGTTTTGATGAACGAAGGTTGTTCGGAGTCCCAGATGTGATCATGGGCATGACCAGGAGTCTTGAAATGGTCGAGACATAAAGATCGATATATTGGAAGCCTATGTTTGGACATCGGAATGGTTCCGAGTAGTTCGGGCATTTTTCCGGAGTACCGGGAGGTTACCGGAACCCCCCAGGAGAAGTTATGGGCCTTATGGGCCATAAGAAGGAAGCACACCGGCCCACAAGGGGCTAGTGCTCCCCCCTTGGGTAGGAGGCCGAATTGGAATAGGTTTGGGGGGGCCTTTCCTTCTCTCCTACTCCTCCTTCCCTTCCTCTCCTACTCCAACTAGGGAAGGGGGGAATCCTACTCCCGGTGGGAGTAGGACCCTCCTAGGGTGCGCCATAGAGAGGGTCGGACCCTCCCCTCCTCCACTCCTTTATATACAGGGGAGGGGGCACCCCATGAACACACAAGCTAATCATTGATCCCTTAGCCGTGTGCGGTGCCCCCTCCACCATAATCCACCTCGGTCATATCATCATAGTGCTTAGGTGAAGCCTTGTGACGGTAGCATCATCATCACCATCATCACGCCGTCGTGCTGACGAAGCTCTCCCTCGACACTCAGCTGGATCGAGAGTTCGTGGGACGTCACCGAGCAGAATGTGTGCAGATCGCGGAGGTGCCGTACTTTCGGTACTAGGATCGTTAGATCATGAAGTCGTACGACTACATAAACCGTGTTAAACTAACGCTTACGGTCTACGAGGGTACGTGGACAACACTCTCCCCTCTCGTTGCTATGCATCACCATGATCTTGCATGTGCATAGGATTTTTTTTTGAAATTACTGCATTCCCCAACACGGTGCCCCACTCCACCGTTTACTCCTCCGGTCATATTATCGTAGTGCTTAGGTGAAGCCCTGCATGGATCTCATCACCATCACCGTCACCACGCCGTCATGCTGACGAAACTCTCCCTCGACACTTTGTTGGATCAAGAGTTCGAGGGATGTCATCAAGCTAAATGTGTGCTGAACTTGGAGGTGCCATACGTTCGGTACTTGATCGGTTGAATCGAGAGGACGTTCGACTACATCAACCGCGTTAAACTAACGCTTCCGCTTTCGGTCTATGAGGGTACGTGGACACACTCTCCCCCTCTCGTTGCTATGCATCTCCTAGATAGATCTTGCGTGATCATAGGATTTTTTTTGAAATTGCATGCTACGTTCCCCAACAACTATTGTTAAAGGATCAAGAATCCTGCATCAAGAATCGGTTGTCCTACCACATGCCCTATCCATCACGCAAGGTTGCCTTGATAATTAAGATAATGAAATCAGACAAGAGTTTTGGGTATTTAATGACTACACCTCATGGATCCCCAAGGATTGGATCCATGTTACCGTACTGAACCTTATTATCACTGGCTTTCTGCATAAGACATCCTGTTCTCCTTGCTCCTAGCCTTGTCGTGGCTCGATCTCCATGATCTTGGGCACCTGCAGGGATGAAGACCGCGGACAAGACAAGAGAAATCTACGAAAAAAATTATTTCACACGTACAGGATGTTAATTCAAAGCTCTTCCATTGATCCCTACAACAAATAAAGAGGGTTACAAGTCCTACGCCTCAACCCATACCTTACCGAACTACTCACACATGGAGATCAGATCTCAAGAAGAAAACATTGAAGAACACATCTTGAAGATTAGTTGACTGCAAATATGTCCTACAATAGATGCCTTGTGAGATGCACGATTACAAGTATGAACTAGATAAGGAAGCATTTTGGTGGTGATGGTGGCCATGGAGATGGAAATGGTGGCTGACATGTCTCCGTCGTATATATAATTTTTGATTGTTTCATGCCAATATTCTACAACTTTCATATACTTTTGGCAACAATTTATATGATTTTCTTGGACTAACGTATTGATCCAGTGCCAGTGCCAGTTCCTGTTTGTTGCATGTTTTTTGTTTTGCAGAAAATCCATATCAATCAGAGTCCAAACGCGATAAAAGCTTACGGATTTTTTTGGAATATATGTGAATTTTGGGAAAAAGAATCAACGCGATACGATGCCTGAGGGGGCCACAAGGCAGGGGGCGTGCCCCAGGGGGTAGGGCGCGCTGTGGGCCCTTGTGGTCACCCTATAAGGAGGTTGGCGACCTTCTTATGCTGCAAGAAAGCTAATATCCGGATAAAAATTGTGTTAAAATTACAGCCTAATCAGAGTTATGGATCTACGGGAATTTAAGAAACGGTGAAAGGCCGGAATCTGGGAGCGCAGAAACAGAAGGAAACAGAGAGAAAGATCCAATCTCGGATGGGCTCCCGCCCCTCCGCCTCCATGGAGGCCATGGACCAAAGGGGAAACCCTTCTACCATCTAGGGGGAAGGTTAAGGAAGAAGACGAAGGAGGGGGCTCTCTCCCCCTCTCTCCTGGTGGCGCCGGAACGTCGCCGGGGCCATCATCGTGACGACGATCTACACCAACAACTTCGCCGCCATCATCGCCAACTCTCTCCCCCTCTATGCAGCGGTGTAACCTCTCTTTTAACCGCTGTAATCTATACGTAAACATGGTGCTCAACACTATATATTATTTCCCTATGATGTAAGCCTATCCTATGATGTTTGAGTAGATCCATTTTGTCCTATGGGTTAATTGATGATCGTGATTGGTTTGAGCTGTTAGTTTTATTATTGGTGTTGTCCTATGGTGCTCTCCGTGTCACACAAGCGTGAGGGATCCTTGTTGTAGGGTTTGCAATACGTTCATGATTTGCTTATGGTGGGTTGCTAGAGTGACAGAAGCTTAAACCCAAGTAAGTAGGTTGTTTGCGTATGGGAGTAAAGAGGACTTGATACTTTAATGCTATGGTTGGGTTTTACCTTAATGATCTTTAGTAGTTAGATATGTTTGCTAGAGTTCCAATCATAAGTGCATAAGATCCAAGGATAGCAAGTATGTTAGCTTATGCCTCTCCCTCATATAAAATTGCAATAATGATTACCGGTCTAGTTATTGATTGCCTAGGGAAAAATAAATTTCTTGTGACAAAAAACTCTCTACTAAAACTTAGTTTTTTCTTTATCTAAACTGCCCCTATCTTTTATTTATGTGCTCTTTATTATCTTGCAAACCTATCCTACAACACCTTCAAAGTACTTCTAGTTTCACACTTGTTCTATGTAAAGCGAACGCAAAGCGTGCGTAGAGTTGTACTGCTGGTCGATAGAACTAGAGGGAATATTTGTTCTACCTTTAGATCCTCGTTGGGTTCGACACTCTTACTTATCGAAAGAGGCTACAACTGACCCCTAAACTCGTGGGTTATCTGTGGCGTCTAAGGTTTGTGGATGAAGATGACTTTGTTATGGCTTCGTTCGATGCTCCTCTGTGTACATTTCGATGGGGTCCCTGATACGTCTCCAACGTATCTATAATTTTTTATTGTTCCATGCTATTATATTATCTGTTTAGGATGTTTTATATGCATTAATATGCTATTTTATATTATTTTGGGGACTAACCTGTTAACCTAGAGCCCAGTGCCAGTTCCTGTTTTTTCCTTGTTTTAGAGTTTCACAGAAAAAGAATATCAAACAGAGTCCAAATGGAATGAAACTTTCATGATGCTTTTTCTTGGACCAGAAGACATCAAGAGGACTTGGAGTGCACGTCAGGAAAACCACGAGGCGGCCACAAGGACGGAGGGCGCGCCCCCCACCCTTGTGGGCCTCTCGTGACTCCACCGACCTAATTCTTCTGCCTACATATTCTCAAATATTCCCAAACCAACCAGGAGAGGCACAAAAACACTTTTCCACCGCCACAACCTTCTGTACCCGTGAGATCCCATCTAGGGGCCTTTTCCGGCATCCTGCCGGAGTGGGATTCGATCACGGATGGCTTCTACATCAACACCATTGCCTCTCCGATGAAGCGTGAGTAGTTTACCATGGACCTACGGGTCCAAAGCTAGTAGTTAGATGGCTTCTTCTCTCTCTTTGATTCTCAATACCTTGTTCTCCTCGATGTTCTTGGAGATCTATTCGATGTAATACTCTTTTGCGGCGTGTTTGCCGAGATCCGATGAATTATGGATTTATGATCAGCTTATCTATGAATATTATTTGAATCTCCTCTGAATTCTTATATGCAGATAGTCTCTTCGAACTATCGATTTGGTTTGGCCAACTAGATTGGTTTTTCTTGCAATGGGAGAAGTGCTTAGGTTTGGGTTCAATCTTGTGGTGCTCGATCCCAGTGACAGAAGGGGAACCGACACGTATTGTATTGTTGCCATCGAGGATAACAAGATGGGGTTTTCATCATATTACTTGATTTTATCCCGATACATCATGTCATCTTACTTAGGGCATGTTCGGGAGTCCTCCCGCTTCTCAAATCCTCAACTCCATGTGAGGAGTGCAGCCGAACGGTCCAAATCCCAGCTATGGGCAAGAGAAGCTAGCGATCAGCGCAGTGCAAATTTCGCGGAGTCGAGGAGTTGGAAAACCGGTGCTCTCCAAAAACTGGGAAGTAGGAGTTCAGGGAAATTATGCGCGCATGCCACCGCAAAGTGAACTTGCAGCGTAGCGGTTTGCTAGCTATTCCTCTTCCGAGCCCCGACACAGTGCCTCGACCACCATTCCTCTCCCGACGAGCAAACCCTAGGCGTCGCACGCTACCGCGAGGAGGTAGTCGCCACGCTGCTCTCGCCCTCCTCTGCCCCCACCAGCACGAGCTCGGCCGCAAGGTAGCTGTCTGTAGACTGCCCTCGCTGTCGCCCGTACGGCCGGAATCGCGTCAAGATCGTCGGCACTGGTGCGGTGCCGGTGCTCGTGGAGCTGTCGCTGGACAAACCCGAAACGGCGGGTCTGCGAGCTCGCGCGAGCCGTGCTGCAGGAGATGGCATAGGCTGGCACCGTGGTCTACCTGCTCAGTCGTCGTCTCCAATCCAGATGGGATCGGCTGATGCTAATTTCCTTCCTTGTTGGGTTGAAAGCCCATGGTGATTCCCTCCCGAGTCGGGCCACATCAAAGCCAAATGGGCCAAAATTGCTCACTCTAAGCTTCCAGCCTTTTTAATACGCTCAGGAGAGAAGCTGCCTAGTCGAACGGATCGCTAACTCCTGGCGATTTGGAGAGAAGCTGACAGCTCGTTATGGGAGATGGAGTTGAGGAGTTTCCAGCCACAGAGGGCTACCGAACACGCCCTTAATGTGTTATTCTACATGCAGGCAGGAGTGGGTCGATCTGTGGATTAATAGTTGTAGATGCAGGTAGGAGTCGGTCTACTTGATGCGTACATGATGCCTATATTCATGATCATTGCCTTAGATATCATCATAACTTTGCGCTTTTTGATCAATTGCTCGGCAGTAATTTGTTTACCCACCGTAATATTTTCTATCTTGAGATAAGCCTCTAGTGAGACCTATGGCCCCCGGGTCTACTTTCCATCATATAAGTTTCTGATCTACAATTTTAGTTTCCTATTTACTTCCTTTGCAATCTTTTACTTTCCATTCCATAAACTAAGAATACCAAAAATATTGCTTTAATTACCGTTTATCCATCTCTACCAGATCTCACTTTGCAAATAACCGTGAAGGGATTGACAACCCCTTTATCGCGTTGGGTGCAAGTTGGTGTTTGTTTATGCAGGTATTCGGTGACTTGTGCGTTGTCTCCTACTGGATTGATACCTTGGTTCTCAAAACTGAGCGAAATACTTACTCTACTTTGCTGCATCACCCTTTCCTCTTCAAGGGAAAAACCAACGCAAGCTCAAGAAGTAGCAGGAAGAATTTCTGGCGCCGTTGCCGGGGAGATCAATGCCAAGACAAGACATACCAAGTACCCATCATAAACTCTCATCTCTCGATCACATTATTCCCTCCCCCACTTCAAAAACGATTTTCGAAAAGATTTGCCTTTTCTTCGCCCCTCTTTCGTTCATCTTCTTTGTTTGCCTTTCTCGCTCCTATGGCTAGTCCTTTTTTCCTTCATTTGTCTCCTGACTTTGAGGTTCTCCACTTCAAATAAAGACAAGGAGAAAATTCAAAAGATGCTTGGTATGGGATGATAGAATTCTATCGTAATTGCACTACCGAGGGAGATTTCAAGATTTTACTTTGCAATTTTTATGTTGGACAAAACATGTCCCATAGGCAACTCTTGGATTTTGCTGCTAAAGGGAATTTTTTTGAAATTGATCCCAGCATTGCGTACGAGATTATAGAGGGAATAGTAGGAATACTACCCCCACAAAAGGGATTACATCATACTCAAGAAGGGACTCGAGTTTTTGAGAAACTATGTGAAGTAACGAAAATTTTGCAAAAATCTCTTGAACCCCTCAAAAATGTTAGTGGAAACCTTCACCACAAGAATATGTTGATCACTCTTTGCAATAAGTGGTTGGATGCTTTAGATCTAAAGATTTCTGAATATGAAGGGAAACACAAAGAACCTCCCAGATTCGAGCATAATTCCATTAAAAAGATAAAAGCCAAAGATGATAATACTTAGATCTATTCATATTTTATGCCTAGCTAAGGGCGTTAAACAATAGCGCTTGTTGGGTGGCAACCCAATTTTTTTTTGCTTTTTAGGTTCTGTTTTGCAATAAATATTTCATCTAGCCTCTGGTTAGATGTGGTTTTGTTTTTTAGTTAGTGTTTGTGCCAAGTAAGACCTTTGGGATAGCTTACGATGATAGTTGATTCGATCTTGCTGAAAAACAAAAACTTTTGCGCTCAGGAAAAAATTCTCATTTTTAGCAGATGCGTGATAAAATACTGATTATTTTTGTAGAAGATTAATAAACAAATTTTCTTAGGTCTTCCTAATATTACAGAATTTTTGGAGTTACATAAGTATTCGGAATTTCCAGATTTCTACAGACTATTCTGTTTTTGACAGATTCTGTTTTCTATGTGTTGTTTGCATATTTCGATGAACCTATGGCTCGTATCGGGGGGTATGAACCATGGAAAAGTTATAATATAGTAGATATTACACCTATATAAATAAATAATGGGTTCACAATAGTACCAAAAGTGGTGATTTATTTTCTTATACTAACGGAGCTTATGAGATTTTCTGTTGAGTTTTGTATTGTGAAGTTTTCAAGTTTTGGGTAAAGATTTGATGGACTATGGAATAAAGAGTGGCAAGAGAGCCTAAGCTTGGGGATACCCAATGCACCCCAAGGTAATATTCAAGGATAACCAAGAGCCTAAGCTTGGGGATGCCCCGGAAGGCATCCCCTCTTTTGTCTTCGTCTATCGGTAACTTTACTTGAGGCTATATTTTTATTCACCACATGATATGTGTTTTGCTTGGAGCGTCTTGTATGATTTGAGTCTTTTATTTTTAGTTTTCCACAATCATCCTTGCTGTACACACCTTTTTAGAGAGAGACACATGAATCGTGATTTATTAGAATACTCTATGTGCGTCACTTATATCTTTTGAGTTAGGCAACTTTGCTCTAGTGCTTCACTTATATCTTTTTAGAGCATGGCGGTGGTTTTATTTTATAGAAATTTGTGAACTCTCGTAATTCACTTATATTATTTTGGGAGTCTCTAAACATCATGGTAATTTTCTTTGGTTATAAATTTAGTCCTAATATGATAGGCATCCAAGAGGGATATAATAAAAACTTTCATATAAAGTGCATTGAATACTATGAGAAGTTTGATTCCTTACGATTGTTTTGAGATATGAAGATGGTGATATTAGAGTCATGCTAGTAATTAGTTGTGAATTTGAGAAATACTTGTGTTAAGGTTTGTGAGTCCCGTAGCATGCACGTATGGTGAACCGTTATGTAACGAAGTTGGAGCATGAGATATTTTTTGATTGTCTTCCTTATGAGTGGCGGTCGGGGATGAGAGATGGTATTTTCCTACCAATCTATCCCCCTAGGAGCATGCACGTAGTACTTTGTTTAGATGAATAATATATTTTTGCAATAAGTATGTGAGTTCTTTATGACTAATGTTGAGTCCATGGATTATACACACTCTCACTCTTCCGCCATTGCTAGCCTCTCTTGTACCGCACAACTTTCGTCGGTATCATAAACCTATCATATACCTTCCTCAAAATAGCCACCATACCTACCTATTATGGCATTTCCATAGCCATTCCGAGATATATTGCCATGCAACTTTCCACCGTTCCGTTTATTATGACACGCATCATCATTGTCATATTGCTTTGCATAATCATGTAGTTGACATCGTATTTGTGGCAAAGCCACCGTTCATCATTGTCTGCTCCAGGAAGCACGAGGTGGGTGACCTCGTCCTGAGACGGGTGCTCTCCAGGGAAGGGCTGCATAAGCTCTCACCCATGTGGGAGGGCCCGTTCAAGGTCGTCCATGTCTCCAGGCCTGGCGCCGCGCACCTGGAGACACAGGACGGGGTACCCATCCAGAATGCCTGGAACATCCAGCACCTCCAGAAGTTCTACCCATGAAGAAAGGCCCAGTGCCTGTGAAGAAGGCCCAGTGCCTGTGAAGGTCTCCGCTCGTGACACTCTCACGTAATAATGAGTGGGCCTGTACACGTCCCGGAGTCTCAGGAGTGCTGCCCTTGGGCCTCGGGGGCTCCCTCCCACGTCTTAGTGGCAGCACTTAGTTCTGCGCTGGTGAGAAGACATGAAGACTAGACTGGGTGCCGGATGCGGATTTTCATTTGCTTTCCGAAGTTGGCTCGCCCCTCTTTTAATTGAAATTTACTTTCTGGTGTCTCTTGCTGGTCTCGTCCTGTCGCTTTCGGCCTTTGTTTCTGCCTTCATTTCTCTGGTCGACCTGTACTCTCTCTCGCGTCCCTCGCGAGGGGACTGAACAGGAACCCTCGTGAGCTTCCATCTTCTATTTTTCGCGAGGTACCTTTGTTTGAGCCCGCAAGCTGGCGCACCTCTCTCAATCCATGCCCCACAGGTACCACGATACGAAGCGCTGGTCCCTGGCCAGCGGCCCCGGTGACCAGGGCTTGGATCTCCTGACAAATTTTTGCAGTTCCTCCTTACCAAGTACCGAGAAATGTGCGCCTCGCAAGGTGGAAACTGCTCCAAGCACGTCAAGCTAAGTTTTTCTTACGTACCTATATGAAACATGAATGTTGCAACGCGACACGGGAATGGCAAGCACAACATAACAATTTGGAAATCATAGTTGTTGCGCGCCCCCGCAGGGCCCCATACTTGTCTCTCTCAGTACACGAAGGAAAAGAAGAATGAAACAAAAGTGGCGTGTGCCCCTACAGCGATCCGCGAGGGCAGGCTCTTGGTGTCGTCCCGAGCTCAGCCAAACCCCTCCTCCCGCTTCATGGAGGCGCAGCGGCGAGATGACCCACTGCCGCTTTCGAAGCAGGCGCGGCGGCTGGTCGTAACCGCCGCTGCTGGAGCTGTCGCCAGAGAAAGAGCCGCCGTAGCTGGACGAGACGTGGTCGGCCCCAAGGGCGGGTTCGCCCTCATCCTCATCACGACTATCGCCAAGGCCGAGCACCTCCTCGCCATCGTTGACCTCGGGGCTGCACCCGGCGCGGCGACCATCTTCCCCAAACACCCTCACGTAGAGGGTCGCGTCACCATCATACTTGAAATGGAGGGTGCACCGCCTGCCCAGGCCACGCGCGCGGGCAAACGTCTGCCAATCGTGGGCCAGGGCTATGTTGCCCGCGACGGAGACCTCAACCGCGACCCAGGAAGCCCTGCAGCAGCAGCCGTCCGCCTATAGCCAGAGCCCGCCTGGACCTGAAGCCAGCAGCTCGCCGGTGAAGAAGCGCGGGAGCTGAAGCCAGTTGCCGGCCGGGTTCTCCAACCAGACGACGAACTCCGGCAGCACCTCCGCCGAGTGGAAGCGCGGCTGGGGAGGCCGCGCGACCACGGCATGTCTCCCTTCATCAACAGGACTACCACGACCGGAGTGAACCCTGCCACGTGAAGCGGCACCGCCACGGCTGAGGGGGCCGTGGCGGGGGTCGCAGTGTGCTTGCGGGGACGGCCGCGTCCACACTTGGGCACCGGAGAGTCGGGCCCCTCGTGAGGGGCCTTCCCCTTCTCTGCGGCGAAGAACCTCTTCGACGACGCCATTGGTGTCACAATTGGCGATGGAGCAAAGGGGGAGAAGCGAGCGAAATAGAAAGAGACGGGCGACGGGGGCTCTGCCCCCTTCCCATTTATAGCAGGAGAAGGCCAACCAACGCCCCCCATGATCATAGGTAATGATGGTATTTCCTTGCATGCAGCAGGGACTCGTCAAATCGGGCAGTTGCCGAGGCAACGTGGGGAAGCGGAGACGTCCATGACCAATCAACCACCACGTGTCGACCAAGGCCGCAGGCTATTGGGGCCCGTGATGCTCCACACTTGCCCTTTGGCTTCGCCTCGAAGCCAAGCCCGAGCGCGCCTTGGGCTCGGGGGCTATTGTCGGCGTTCTGGGAACGGGGGTCCCCAGACTCGCCTGCTTGCTTCCCACGACGTGGCTCTGCAAGCGGGCCCGTACGGCCCATCTTCACCAACAAGCATTCAAGACCCTCGTGAGGGGCAAAGCCTCGCGAGGCGAACGACGCAAGACCTCCTCGGGAGCGGCCTCACCAGGCTGGCTCACGAGGGGCGGAGAGATCAAGGCAAGACAAACCTCGCGAGGTTCCAGTGACGTGAGCCATGACGACCAAAGCCAGGCGGGTGCCAGGCGGGCGCCAGCGCGCACAGTGTCCTTGTTTTCACTTTGGTGCTAAGGAGGCAAGCACAGACAAAGAGTACCGAGGCGTCAAGCAAAGGTTTCCATATCGGTGCAACGAGACCAAGACCAGCAGGACGGCCGGACGGAGGTCATCATGGAGCCCAAGACGGCGTCACCACCAGAGCCTTTGGCAGGCAAAGACTACTTTTGTCAGATAAGTTGTACTAGTTATCCCCTTTCAAATTGGATGTTGTTGGCCCCCTCCCCGCTCAATATTTGAGGAGAGTACCAGGGCCTCTATAAATAGGACTAGCCACCACGTTAGAGGGGGATCCACCCTCACAACCACAAGTTCACCAAGCACAAGAGCACCTCACCTCAGGAGGCTGTTCTTCCCCTTGTACTATTCACCCTCAGCCCAAGAGGCAATCCACCACCACCACACTGGAGTAGGGTATTACACCACAACGGCGGCCCCAACCAGTATAAATCTCGTGTCTCGTGTGTTGTGAGTTAGTGTGCCTAGCCTAGAGATCGCGAAGTGTTCGACGGCGTGATCAGTGAGGGAGAGATCTTCGCGTGCACCCCATCGTTCGAACCTTAAGGGTTTTGCCGGAACCCGAAATCCGACAGATAGGGATCTCAGTCTCACCGAGATGGGATTGCAAACTCTCTATTTCCCTTTGTAACGTTTTGGTCCAACCGAGATGAGCGATCGGTCCCACCGAGTTTGTAATGCAAACTCTCTATTTCCCTTTCATAACGTTTCGGTCTCACCGAAATGAGCGATTCGGTCCCACCGAGTTTACCTGACCAACTCTCTGGTTAGCTTATTACCAAAATCGGTCCCACCGAGTTTGTGTAATCGGTCTCACCGAGATTACGTTATGCCCTAACCCCAATAAAATCCGTCCCACCGAAAAGCTTAACGTTCACATTTTGAACTAAATCAGTCTGACCGAGTTTTCTGATTCGGTCCCATCGAGTTTGGTAAATCGTGTGTAACGTTTAGATTTTGTGTGGAGGCTATATATACCCCTCCACCCTTCCTTCATAAGAGATGAGAGCCATCACAACGTGCCTACACTTCAGCATTCATTTTCTGTGAGAGAACCATCTACTCATGTGTTGAGACCAAGATATTCCATTCCAACCATTTGAATCTTGATCTCTAGCCTTCCCCAAGTTGCTTTCCACTCAAATCATCTTTCCACCAAATCCAAATCAGTGAGAGAGAGTTGAGTGTTGGGGAGATTATCATTTGAAGCACAAGAGTAAGGAGTTCATCATCAACACACCGTCCATTACCTTTTGGAGAGCGGCGTCTCCTAGATTGGTTAGGTGTCGCTTAGGAGCCTCCGTCGAGATTATGGAGTTGAACCAAGGAATTTGTATGGGCAAGGAGGTCGCCTACTTCTTGAAGATCTACCCTAGTGAGGCAAGTCCTTCGTGGGCGATGGCCATGGTGGGATAGACAAGGTTGCTTCTTAATGGACCCTTCGTGGGTGGAGCCCTCCGTGGACTCGTGCAACCGTTACCCTTCGTGGGTTGAAGTCTCCATCAACGTGGATGTATGATAGCACCACCTACATTGCGTTTGCTCCCTCCAAACTCCTCCCTTTACCTTCATGTGCAATGTTTTACATTCCGCTGCTATACTCTTAGACTTGCATGTGTAGGTTGATTGCATGACTTGTGCTAAGTTGTTAAAATCTGCCAAGACATAAAATTGGGAAAAGGCTAGAATTTTTATTTGGTCAAGTAGTCTAATCACCCCCCTCTAGACATACTTTTGATCCTACATAATGTTGTGTTCCTCTCCTTGCGGCGCCTCTCCTTGTAACGTTTGCTTCTTTGGTGGTCGACGACGGCTACGATGGCTTCCTTCCATGTGACAGTGCTCCTCGGTCAATGGTGGCTTCAGTACTTATCTTCACTCCTGGGTCCAATAGACGGCTCCAGCGGCTTCCTCTTGCTCCTCTGCATCTTCTCATGTCCTCAATTCTTCTCCAGATTGGACGGATTGCACGGCTACAACATGAGGCCAAGTGCGGCAGCTCACCTAAATTCAAGCGAGTTTGAACTCAGGGCCTGTGTGGGTGCTAGGGGGTAAGAGGGGTGAGGTGTGATTTATGGAGGCTGTGGGGCGTGCTATTTATAGCCGCTAAAACTTTGCACCCATGGCGGCTATGCCGCGTTGCTGTTGGGGTCCGAGGCATGTCCTGCTGGCGTTGAGGCACAGGAGGACATCCGATAGTGGTGTAGGGACCTGGGTGCTATGCCATCTTGGGGACGCACGTCAGGTCGTTGCTAGGTTCCAATGCTAGTGGGTCACGAGCAGCGGCCAGGGCCCATGCAGTGACACCGACGACGATAGAGGAAGATTGCTTCGCTCCCATGACTTCTAGATTTACAGTAGGGGTTCATGGCAGCATGTCTGACAATGAGGGTGTGGCCATGGTGGTGTGTGGGTGAGGGAGGGGGCGGGGTAATCGGGTGTGCGCCAGAGCACCGATTTGGCATGCACAGAACATGGTCACCACTAGCACTGTGTGCACCAGTAGCCTACAGGCTTCCAGACCATATCCGGCAGGTGTGTGAGTGGTCAAATAGTTTGTGTGTGTGTGTGTGTCCCAACATGAACCAGTGTTGGAATTCACCTCCTTTTCCATACTGACAACAATTTTGTGGGCCTGATACAAGGCAGTGTGTTGTGGGGCGAGTTGTGTATCCATGTCTAGTAGTGATCACTTTCTAAGGTGCATCTTTCCACAAAATTTCAGCTCCATATGATCCTCTAGATTGCACTTCCTTCCCAACATGCATGCTAGGGCAAAAACATAAACCTTGCCCTGTGATAAGGTGTGGCTATGAGTGACCAAGTGTGTGGTGATGTTTGGCCATGTTTGATCACTAGGTGCTACCCAAATTATTTTATAATTTTCAAAACTACCAAAATGGTAGTTCCTTCACAAGAACAACCTAGGGCATACTGGCTTCATCAATTAAAGCAAGACCTTCCCTTGACCTAATTGAGCCAATTGTTTTTACCAGAGTTTACTATAGGCACAATGATCATCTCTAGTTAATTAAATCATTTTTACAAGTGCCTAAGTATTCCTTGGATTTATTTCCCCAAAGTGGCAAGAAATATTGCATTGGAGATAGCAATATTATGCCACTCCTTTGATCCATATGGGTTGAAGAATCTCTTCAAGTATTGGGGTGAACTAGCTCCACAAAGAAAGTGAAGTTTCCTTTATGGAAATTTAAGCTAGAG
The DNA here is from genome assembly GCF_003073215.2 of Triticum urartu. Taxonomy (NCBI): domain Eukaryota; kingdom Viridiplantae; phylum Streptophyta; class Magnoliopsida; order Poales; family Poaceae; genus Triticum; species Triticum urartu. Next base: position 573,105,611 of record NC_053028.1, read on the forward strand.
TTTGAGCCAGGTTGTCTTGGTTGTGTTGCGATCCAAGTGTAAACTAGGGTTAGGTGAACCTTTGTTACAACGTTTAAAAAAAAGTTTGTAAGAGAGTCAAAAGTTGATAATAACACAAAAAACAAAAAAACTCTGATGCTTGGTGTGTTACAGGGATGAAAGAAGCCCACGTGTGCTATGTTGGCCGGCCAAGCTGACACCACTCATCGTCACGCCGAATGCATTGAACCTCAGGCCCTCGCCATCGCTGAACCAACTATCGAGCCCGACCACTTTCCCGCTACATGTTGTTACATTGCCCTAGTCTAGGCTATTGCCTGCCACAACGTCGGCATGATGCAGGAGCACTAAGCGGTGGATGTGGTTGTCAGTAGCATGGAGCATGTCTGTGTGTTCTTAGCCTGCTTCGAAGTCGAAGACGGCTACATGGAGCATGTCGCACGCAATTCACGAGTGTCAATCGTGTGTGATGATTTCAGTCGTCGCACACGATTCACGCAAGTAAACCATGTGCACTACATCACACATGGTTGTCTTTAATCAATCGTGCGTGATGGGTTAGCGATTGCACATATTCCTTTTTTGTGCACATGGTTCAACTTTCATATTGTGTGTGATATTGTCATCGCACACAGCTTGATGATAGTCTGTGCGATAGCCAATAGAGGCTTAATAGCACCAAATCTACACTACATAGACTCGGTACATTTACATGCGAGAATTTGCTTGATCCAAATATATGCCTGGATGCATGATCGATGAGTACACTCGAGCTAGAGGCTGATTCGAAATTTAGCCACGCCATCGTGAACTAGGCAACAAAAGCTCTGAACATAGTGGCAAACTAGTCATGCAAAAGGCAACATCAAAGTCCACCGTGTCATGAGTATGCATCGTCAGTGCACCAACATGTAGGCCCCGCATGTGTCGAGGACGACTCTCAGTCAATACCTATTGTCCGTGACACTTGATTAGTTAATTAACCACATGTTATAGTTAATCCGATTCAGAACATTTATAGGAATCCCTTTGTTAGTCTGAGTCAAAGCTTGTCAAAACGGTTGACAAAATCTATCTCACATCTCGTTATCCATGTGACTACTTGATGACAACCATTACTTTTTTTCTGAGGACGGCAGACTTTTTTATTGATCTCTTAGCCTCCTCTTCATCAATTGGGACGATGCACCCTAATGACTACTGCATGCTAGAAATTGCCGAGAGGAGTCTTTAGGATTCTCAATTTTCTTTCATTTTTTGTTACTTCGAGCTCGAGTTATATTATTGAGAGAAATACATTATGATCGAGTTGGATGTGTGCATCACAATGATGCAAAGGCTAGGGATTTCTCCTCCTTTCGAAAATAAAAGGTAGGACTCTATATAGAGCTCACTGGCTGTGTGTACCCGAGAGCGCAACTCTTCCATCATGTTTTCCATTAACTTGCAATAAGTTGAAGTGCTCAAACGTTTTGAAGTCACGTGACGACTATTGATACGTTTACAAGGGGCATCGTGGTAAGCTTCAAAGGATTATATTAATAATACTTCGACCTTGTCGCTAAACTGTTGACTTCGACCATGTGCATTGTATGTAGCCCTATGCCTCCGTCCAAGTTCTAGGACCTGGCTATCCATGTTGGGGGCTCACCCATATATATGTCTAATCATACATAGGAGTTGAACAAATCTGTGCGAAAGAAGATCGATGATGACGAGAGTTTGGATTGCTCGTAAGTAGCCCTCGCTAGAATACAGATATAGTAGCAGGTTACAGTTTGAACTCCCAAATATGCCCAGAGCTCGTTCGTCGGACCACCAACCATTGGCTTCTTTAGCTAGCCGGTAATTTAAGATTTACTATGCAGTCAAATTTGAACGATTTTTTTAACATGCATCAACAAAGACCTAGTTGAGCGCACGTACAAACAAAGAAACCTAGTTCTACGAATATACTGATGCTTCAGTTCCTATTGGTTTCGTTGTATAGGCCTCCTTTGATTTAAAGGATTTTTCATAGGAAAAACGTAGGAATGCTCGTTCCATAGGATTTGCTACTGTAGCGCCGTTTGATTTGCAGGAACCAGTCCGGAGGAATACTATTCCGATCCAGAGGAACACTGTTGGTTTCCTGTGATTTTGTAGGAAGTGAAACATTGAGTCAGACCTCTTTTTTACATAAAGACCGAGGCAAGAGGGACAAAGCTGAATACCATATTCCTCGCATGACTCAACCAATGCTTTCCGTGAGCGCGTGCCAGTGAATGTGTATGGCTTGTGTCTAGCCCAGTTTGGAGTGGTGCATGGGTTCTCTACTAAATAATGCATTCCTTTCATGCATTTCAAACGCTCCATTTGTTTCATATTCCTCTACTTTTTCACTGTTTTTTAATTCTCTGTTTTACACCTGCAATCCTATAGTTTTCCTGTATTTTTCCTATTCCAGCATTTTTTCAATCTCGTGAATCAAAGAGGCCCATAGTATACACAGGCATGGAGAGAACTTCCTTCAGGGAGAGCATCAGCATAGAAAGGGTCCTTTGACAAGGTTGTTCTTCTGCGTTGAAACAGCCTGACGACGTACCAGCTCAACCGTCTAGGCGTTTTCTTAGCTGGCTTACCGGCTATCATTGACCTTGATTCAAAACAAGTGAACTCAAGTGTACAATACTACGTGCTATTCCACAGACCATACATTCTCTTTTATTCTGTGATGAAGCATGGACCGTCCGTCGTTTTCAGAAGATCCTGAAGGGAAGGACTGCGTCTTCAATGGTGATTCATTCATGGTCAAGCCTAATTAAGCTACTAACTATCAGCGTTCAGCAAGTTTTTAATCTTCTAAGGGTCCCTTTCATTTGCTCAAGCAAGTTGGAGACCAAGTGGAGTACTACTACTGCATAGAGTTTACCGCATAGAGTTCTAGGATCGGACCAGAAGGCTATGAAAATCGAATCTGCGAGAGGACAGCAGCTACACACAATCAATTCCTCCTATTCAAATGAACAGTGGAAAAGGAAGGACCTGCCTCCAGTCACTGGCTAGCGTCCAAATACATCCAGCTGCTACACTCCGTAAGCAAGCAAGCCCACCATAGCTAGCATGGGCCCCCATTGGAGCCTAGCCAACCAAGGCCCAGCTCTTCATGCGCGGCGGGCCCATACGTCCCTCCCTCTCTGCCCGTCCGTCCGTCCATGCACACATGCAAGATGCAAGAAAGCAGTGTCGCACTCTGAGCCTGAGCTGGTCCAGGCGGGCTGGCTAGAGATCAACAGTTGGCTAGGGTTTGAGGAAGTATCGGCCATCGGAGATATATTTAATCCCCTCTCCTTCAGCTGTCATCTTCACCGAGAGTGAGGGACCTCGGATCATCAATAGATTTTTTTTTTATCGGTGTCTAGTGGTGATCATGATGTTTCTTGCGAAAAAAATTACTCTGCCCTTTTTGGTGGCGGCATGGAGGTATGTATTGTCCTCCCTGATTTAATTGTTCAGATTTGAAGAGTTTATATCTGTGTGTCTTGTTGTTTTTGTTGGTTTTATTCTTTGTAGACTAGGAATCTTTTTCAGGACTATGGTGAAGATCTTGTGATTCGACGGTCTGCACTTTTAGCGGATCATCTTTGCTAGCGGCGGGCCCAACGCCAAAGCGCTAGGGCGGGTGGTGTGCTGCTAATCTCCTGGAGGCGGCAGGGGCGACTCTAGTGTTAGATCCGCGAGCAGCAGGTAGAGCGTCGCCCCTTGCCTGTGCGGCGGCGGCCTGATCCATGGCCGTCATAGTGCTCTTCCCCTCCTATTTGTCGGGGTGGTTCTGTGCCTGGAGATGGGTGGTGACGGAGGCCGCAGATCTGGCGTCCCGTCCAGGTCCGCCCCGCCGTGGTTTTGTCCAACTGGCGGCGCGAGGAGGGACCGGTGTGGGGCGGCTGGAGGCTCCCTACCAGCGTGTCGACGGCGGCTTTTGTCTTCACAGCGAGCCTCCGTATTGTTTCAGTCAGCTGCGAGATCGGGTGGACGCGACTTCCAGTGAAAATCGCTCCGACTACGGTCATGACGGACGATGGCGACATATGTGACATTGTTCCCTTCTCGAGGCATCGTTGTTGCAGGTCGCGACATCACGCTTGGGATGCTTCGGGGGAAACCCTAGATCTGGGTCTTTCCGGATCGGACGACGACGACATCTTCGATGTCGTTTTCCCTCCTTGGGGCATCGTTTTGGAGTAGGTGTTGGCTGGAAGGGCCCAGAGGTGGAGCGGTGTTACATCCTCCGCATTGACGACAACAGATATCAGCGGGGTGGCGTAGTGGAGTCTCAGTGTTAGATGCGTGTAGACGGACTTGTGCAGAAGGATGGCGATGTCTGGCATCGTGGTGGCGTCGACGGCAGGCCTGGCAAGGTCGATGTGTCAGTACCTGCTCTGAAGATGGGTCGGTGAAAGACGGCGATGGTGGCCTCTGAGAGTGAGCCGGACCGGTGTGTGCCCTAGACCCGGCAATGTGGATTGGTTGGGGCCTCCAATTTTAGATGTTATGCTTTGGTGCTAGGTCTGTTTGAGATTTGGCTTGAACTATCATCACCCATTCATCAAGTGGATAGGAGTAGTGACAGATATTGCTAAGAAGGTGGCTTCAAACTTACTAATGTATTACTTTGTAAGGTTTTTGTGAATAATTAATAAAGCGGCTACATGCATCGCCTAGATGTAGAGGCCGTGGGTCATCCTCCTTTTCTACAAAAAGATGTTAGTTGCCCATGGCTTCATATCTTTTGGATGGGCGACTCAAGGGGCTTTCAGAATCTCTATTTGTAGTAAAGTTGAGCGGGTGAACAAGCGACAATACCGCTACTCTAGTCCAATTGCAACTTTTTTATTGAAGTCTTAGAAGTATTTTCTCTTGCAAGGATTAATATCATGAAGATCTCATCAAGAAATTTCATTGTAATTCTTAGTTGTAGGAGTTCCTATGTATTTTTCTTGGATTTTTAATTGAAAGTATTATACATCTATTGATTGCTAGTATAAATAAAGTAACAAGTATCTATCTGTCTATCTATCTACCTATCTAATAATAATAATAATAATAATAATAATAATAATAATAATAATAATAATAATAATGAATGTAATTTGCAGTCTAACCAGTGAGAAGAGAATTATGCTAGAAATTACTATGAAAATTCAAAAGATCTGGGCATTAAATCTAATTATTATATTTTAAAAATAATTTGCAGGCTAACCAGATAAAAGATAATTATGCTAGAAATTAACACAAAAATTAGAAAGATCTGGTATTTAAATCTAACTATTATATATTAAAATTAATTTGCAGGCTAACCAGAGAAAAGAGAATTATGCTAGAAAATACAACAAAAAACTTGAAAGATTTCCCATTAAATCTAATATATCATCAACATTAATGAAATTTTGGCCAATTAATTTCATTATGGTTTTTCACCGCACACACGCTTGCACCTAGACCCTGCAGAATTATTATTATTATGATTATGATTATTATTATTATTATTAAAAATAATTTGCAGGCTAACCTGAAAAAGATAATTATACAAGAAATTATCACAAAAAATAGAAATATTTGGCCGTTAAATCTAACATATCATTAACATTATTTAAATCTCAGCCAATAAATTTCATTGCGGTTTTGACCTCACGCAGGCTTGCACCTAGACCCCATGGAAATAATAATAATAATAATAATAATAATAATAATAATAATAATAATAATAATAATAATAATAATTGCAGGCTAACAAGAAAAAAGAGAATTATGCTAGAAACTACAACAAAAATTAGAAAGATCTGGCTGTTGAATCTAATTATTATTAGTAGTACTCCATATTAAAATTTATTTACAGGCTAACTAGTAAAAACAGAATTGTGCTAGAAATTACCACAAAAATTAAAAAAATCTGACCGTTGAATCTAATATATCATCAAAATTAATTACTGACGCTTGCTCCTAGACCCCAAGGAAATCCTATCTGAGATCCAACTCGACCGTAGAAAAAAATAGGAAAGCCGTGATCATCTAAAAAAGGGTACGTGAATGCACCCCACGCCAGCTCCCATCCTGTACGGCATGTGTGCATACAAAGGATGCATCCCCCGCAAAACAGAAAAAAGAAGATACAAAGGATGCATTCCCCGTATGAAAAATAAAAACATGATCCGATACATGCGTCAGGAGTGGGGAGCATGCAGAGCACACCCCAGATAGCTCGGCCATGCATGTATGCAGGGTTTGCTCGATCTTGAATGCCAAACAGTTTTAATATCTTTTTTTTCTTGAATTGTTTGGATTGCTTATCACATGTGTCATGTGGCCAAACAGTTCTAATATCTTAGCTAGCTTATGGCTTGGTGAGTGCCACGATTCACCTACACTATCCAGTTGTGATGTTTGAACAACGCAAATATATCACATGAGGTTAAATCAGTCAAATTGTACTATGTTTGCTATCAGTTTGCAGCATAATAAGTCCAGCGAACAGGCTTGAAACTACTATAAAAAAATTAAAAAAAATTAGATATACTTCTAGTCACATTATATGCTATTTTTAAAACAGTTATATTATCTTATGTTAAATAGATATAGTTAATTTTATTAACTCAATATTTCAATCGAGGAGATAAAACCCAGAGAGAAGAACGAGAAAACAAGAAATATAATAAACTTGACATGATTTGACATAAAAAAGAAAGACCACATAGTGTGCTGGAGGCACGATCTGTAGACTAAACCGCCATCCATACACGGTAAACATCTCCTTGGTTGTTTGCTCCAACCGGTGTACACAAGACTGTAACTAGTCCAACGTTCTCCGAGTCTCTGACCACTGATGAATAAGATACCACGCATGGAATCAATGTGTATACCAATGTACTGTATTAGCCTAAAAAAGAGAAGAAGTCTTGTCTTAAAACCCTCATTATTCCTGGACAGTCGAAGAGCCCAATATAAAGGTCAGAGCCCTCACCACCATATGAAAAGAAATATTTTTATTAATACCCTTTAAATCAGTTGCCAAACATAAAGCGACATCTTTTAACAATGCCCACAGACACAAGTATAATCACGTACAATTTACCCCTAAAAAACAAGTTCAATCTAGTAAGTGAGGATATACAATCTTCTTAATTTATATCATTGTGCCTTTGCTAGATCACAACGGATGTATTCTCGCGTTAGAAATAGACTTATTTAATTGGAATAAAAAGTCACACTAAATCCAAATTGCGAAAATTACTGTCATAAGTGCAAGTCTAACCGACTTCTGAATTTACTCCTCAAATCCTCATATGCAGTTCATGAGTGGCATGAAGAGACACCTGAACAGTTGCATAGTAGGGCTGAGTAATAATTACTACTCCCTCCGATTACAAAAATAAGATGGTCTGACCTTTTTTCTGAATAGAATGCATCTAAACACATTTTAGTGTGTTTGTTCGCTCATTTTAATCCTTACGTAGTTTATATTAAAATATTTAAAATATCTTATTTTTGTGAATGAAGGAAGTAGGTATATAGCATCAAAATATTGCATATTTGTTGGGGCGATCTCACCTGCCCCCGGATCTGCCCATGCTGGTAATTAGTTGGGAGTTGCATTTTTTTTTGAGACAACTTGTTGAGAGTTGCATTAGAGTGTGCATTCATGGATGCATCTCAATATAATTTGCATATGTAAATCGAGTGGGCCGTGTGCACTAGTTTGTTTTTTGGCAAAACAGTGTGCACTAGCGGACGCAGAGTTCTCCATGACCTCCGTTTTCCAGAGAGAGAGATTGGCAGATCGGCATCAGAGGGTATAACTGTGTGCACTGTGATGGTAGGGTATTACCACTACGTACTCGACGAGAGGTTTGCCTGCGAGCGACAGCAATGGCAGGCATGCAGGATATGCGTAGGTAGCGCCCAACCGATCGACAGGTACTGAAAGGTGTAATGGAACGAAGGCAGATGATGAACAGTAGTGAGCTTAAATGCGGCCGCAACATTGTACTGTAGGAGGTATAATTATATATGCTCCTCTCGATCCTGTTCCGCCACCTCCCCCAAGCTATAGCATTCATGGGCTCGATCGGGACTGTTCTGTTTGCCCCCTACCTCATGTCGTGCGTGTGTGTGTTCATGCATGCCTTCCGTGCGTCTCTCTCTCTCTCTCTCCCTCTCTCTCTCTCTCTCCCTCTCTCTCTCATGAGAAGCTGATAGGTGGGTGCTTGGAATCCAGAGTTAAGCCAGTATGTGTATCTGTCGATCTGTCAGTACGACGATGGGGTAGATACAAGTCTGTGCTTTCAGGGCATCTGGTAGATACAAGTCTGTGCTTTCAGGGCATCTCCAAGGCTGACCTCAACCGCCATCTGTTCGGATCAAGCTGTCCAAATCCAATTACCACCTAATAACATGATACCTCATCGAAACCGAATCAGTTTGGACATTCGTTTTGCCACAAACAGGAGTCAAACTGGAGGGGGGCGGGGGGCTTCGCGGGAGTCCGGACCACCGCCAAACGTAGGACTCGGACACTCTCGGTCCGCTCAAATCCTTCTCACAGTCCACTTTTCTTTCACTCCGCCCTTGGGGAGCTCCTATGTGCCGCCTTAAGTACCACTTGGAGGAACCAACGCTCACACGCCACTGCTCGTGGGCCGATCCATGTAGAAGGCGAGCGCTCGATCGCTTGACCAATTTCCCCCCTAGTCACTCGATCGCATTTTGACCGGCTGCGCTTGACCAGGTTCGTTAACTTTTGAAAAAGAATATGAAAACAACTAAAAAAATTAAAAAATTGCAAAAGTTTCTAAATTTAAAGATGTTCATGGATTTTGAAAAAAAAAGGTTCATCGATTTTGAAAAAAAGTTCACAATTTTTTTAAAAAATCATCGATTTTGAAAAAGTTCATCAAATCTGATAAAATAATCATTGAATTTCAAAAAAGTTCATCAAAATTCAAAAACAATCATCGGTTTTGAGAAAGTTCATCAAATTTGAATAAATTTATCCATTTTATACAAAAGTTCATTGCTTTTTTTAAAAATGATTTTTTTTAAAATCATCTAATTTGAAAAAGTTCACGCATTTAAGAAAAAAAAAGGAAACAGAAAAATAAGAAAAGGAAAAACATAGAAATCCCAAGTGGAAACAAAAAAAAGGAACAAAAAAGACAATGGGCCGCCCCGCTACTAAACCTAGTGTACAAGGGTGTGCGCCTTGTACCATTAGGCCTATAACGGGCACCACATGCCCCGTATGGGAATTATCCCGCCTCTACTCCCCCTTTACAGGAATTTGGACTGCCACCACATAGGACTCGGACATCCCGGCCCACTCAAATCCATCTCTTGGCCCACTTTTCTTCCACTCTGCCCTTGCTTTACATTCGCACCCTTGTCGTACGACGCGGTCACTAAATCTCGCCGACCACCGCCCAAGCATCGCAGGACGTCGGCAGACCCCCACCAATGCATCGGCCTGTCTTCGACTACGTCGTCGTCCACCTCGGATCCCTCCGCAATTAGGTACCCTCTACCCTTGTCGACGACATCCATGGTGCACACACGCCCAACAGGTGTTTGGTCGAATGCCATTGAGCTCTTTTGTCGAACTTTTTGTTGTGTTTGTAGAGTAATTCGATGGCTGGGTACTCGATGATGAAGGATGAGTTGTTGTGTGATGTGTGGTTGGTCGCATCTGTTGACTTTGTAGGCAGGAACTCAATGGGCTCGATCGTTTGGGAGTGTGTGCATGCTTTGTTTCATGAGCAAACAAACTTCGCGCCCTTTGACATGCACGTCATCTATGAATGCAATGTGAATTTGATATCGCATCGATGGTACACCATGTGCAACTCTGTCATGAAGTTTTGAGGTGCGATTCACCGAGTGGGGACAATGTGATCATTTGGCTCGTCAACCATGAAGATCGCAAGTTTTGCTTCATGTTGTTCTACATGTTGGTTAGTTTATTTATGCACTCAATGTTGCTCTACATGTTGTATAGCCTGCACGCCCTGTCGTGATATACTACAGGACCAAGAGCACGCCATTCACACACATATATTGTTGGATGAAACTAAAGAGGCAGTATGGTAGGACAACATGTATTGTTGACTCTATTATTATTGAATTTGAAATTGATGAATTCGAAAAACTTGTTGAACATCCGATTTTCTTGGATGTAATATGTACCTTTGAACTGTGTTGTACTAGAGATATTTATATGTTATTTATGGATAAATTATGCCATTTATTATAATTATTTTAAGTGTTGCGGTCTTAAAAGAACAAAAAACGGAATTTAGAGAACATGATTGGATTGCCGGTTCCTATATCAGTGTCTGTGGACTAGTCCAGATCAGTCCACGGACAAATAGTGCCGATTTTAGAGGCAATTATTGTAGATGTCGTTCGTGAATGCTATATATGTTTTTGGTCGTACAAAACCACCATGCATACTGCATATCGGCAGGCAGAGATGCACAAGACCCGGATCCAATACTTTATATATTGTGTGACGCCTCAACACTAAGAAAGATGATCATGGATCGATATATGCAATACCGTTGGGATTTTAACAAATAAACCACAATAGTAACAATGTGTTTTAGTCCTAAATAAGTTAGGAGTAGGCTAGAATTGGAACACAGAAGATATCGAGACAAGGACATAATTCTGGCACATGGCTCGCTAACTTTCACGCACCATGTTCATGGCTAAATCTTTGATGATATTTCAGTCCTTCATGTCTCTTTTTACAGACTCCTAATATAGTATAATGGCAAGTTTGGCCTACCCAATCTCTCTTGACATTATCAATATGTCTCAACCATCCGCTATGCATAGGCGCTTCTGTAGATTTGCATTCTTGTCTACGCCCAAACCATCTCAGATAATGCTGGTGTTGGGCAACGTAGCATGCAATTTCAAAAAAAATTCTACGCTCACGCAAGATCTATCTAGGAGATGCATAGCAACGAGAGGGGGAGAGTGTGTCTACGTACCCTCGTAGACCGAAAGCGGAAGCATTTGACAATGCGGTTGATGTAGTCGAACTTCTTCTCGTTCTGACCGATCAAGCACCAAACATATGGCACCTCCGAGTTCTGCATACTTCAGCTCGATGACGTCCCTCGAACTCTTGATCCAGCAAAGTGTCGAGGGAGAGTTTCGTCAGCACGACGGCCTGGTGACAGTGATGGTGAAGTGATCTGCGCAGGGCTTCGCCTAAGCACTACGACAATATGACCGGAGGCGTAAACTGAGGAGGGGGACGCCGCACACGTCTAACAATCGTTGATGTGTGTTCTAGCGGTGCCCCCCTCATATATATAGGTTGGAGGGAAGGAGAGGCAGCCAAGGGGGCGCCCCAAGTAGGAGGAATCCTACTTGGGCGCCTCCCAATTCGGCCTCCCACCTTCCATATTCATTCGAGGGGGGATGAAGGAGGAGGGAGGAGAGAAGGAATGGAGGAGGCCAAATTGCTAAAATGTATCCGGTACCCCCGGAACACTTTCGGTGTCCGAATATCATCGTCCAATATATAAATCTTTACCTCTTGGCCACTTCGAGACTCCTTGTCATGTCCGTGATGGGACTCCGAACAACACTTGGTCACCAAATCACATAACTCATATAATACAAAATCGTCATCGAACGTTAAGCGTGCGGACCCTACGGGTTCGAGAACTATGTAGACATGACCGAGACACCTCTCTGGTCAATAACCAACAACGGAACCTAGATGCTCATATTGGTTCCCACATATTCTACGAAGATTGATACGTCTCCGTCGTATCTACTTTTCCAAACACTTTTGCTCTTGTTTTGGACTCTAACTTGTATGATTTGAATGGAACTAACCCGGACTGACGCTGTTTTCAGTAGAATTGCCATGATGTTGTTTTATGTGCAGAAAACAAAAGTTCTCGGAATGACCTGAAACTCCACGGAATACCTTATAATAAATAATAAAAAATCCTTGCCAAAGATGAAGACCAGGGGGCCCACACCCTGTCCACGAGGGTGGGGGCGCCCCCCCTAGGGCGCACCCCCCTACCTCATGGGCCTCCTGGAGACCTCCCGACTCCAACTCCAACTCTATATATCTGCTTTCGGGGAGAAAAAAATAGGAGAGAAGAATTCATTGCGTTTTACGATACGGAGCCGCCGCCAAGCCCTAAAACCTCTCGGGAGGGCTGATCTGGAGTGCGTTCAGGGCTCCGGAGAGGGGGATTCATCGCCGTCGTCATCATCAACCATCCTCCATCACCAATTTCATGATGCTCACCACCGTGCGTGAGTAATTCCATCGTAGGCTTGCTGGACGGTGATGGGTTGGATGAGATTTACCATGTAATCGAGTTAGTTTTGTTAGGGTTTGATCCCTAGTATCCACTATGTTCTGAGATTGATGTTGCTATGACTTGGCTATGCTTAATGCTTGTCACTAGGGCCCGAGTGCCATGATTTCAGATCTGAACCTATTATGTTTTCATCAATATATGAGAGTTCTTGATCCTATCTTGCAAGTCTATAGTCACCTATTATGTGTTATGATCCGTTAACCCCGAAGTGACAATAATCGCGATACTTACCGGTGATGACCGTAGTTTGAGGAGTTCATGTATTCACTATGTGCTAATTCTTTGTTCCGGTTCTCTATTAAAAGGAGGCCTTAATATCCCTTAGTTTCCATTAGGACCCCGCTGCCATGGGAGGGTAGGACAAAAGATGTCATGCAAGTTCATTTCCATAAGCACGTATGACTATATTCGGAATACATGCCTACATTAGATTGATGAATTGGAGCTAGTTCTGTGTCACCCTATGTTATGACTGTTACATGATGAACCACATCCGGCATAATTATCTATGTAACGCCCACGATGCGGCTATATCTCCCATGTGTCGAAGCACGACTTAGAGGCATAACCGCATTGTAAGCAATGCCGCAAGTGAGGTAATTTCACACAACCCATGTAATACATAAGGGAAAGAGATACATAATTGGCTTACAATCGCCACTTCACACAATACATGAATAAAGCATTACATCATCCAGATACAAACAAGGTCCGACTACAGAACCAAAATAAAAGAAGACTACCCCAAATGCTACACAGATCCTCGATCGTCCCAACTGGGCTCCACTACTGATCAACTGGAAACGGAACTACATAACGAACACGATCTTCATCGAGCTCCTCCTTGACCTTGGTTGCGTCACCTTCACGATATCATCGGCACCTGCAAACTAGTTTTGGAAGTATCTGTGAGTCACGGGGACTCAGTAATCTCACACCCTCGTGATGAAGACTATTTAAGCTTATAGGTAGGGTAAAAGGTATGAGGTGGAGCTGCAGCAAGCGACTAGCATATTTGGTGGCCAACATACGCAAATAAGAGCGAGAAGAGAAGGCAAAAGCATGGTCGAGAATCTATGACCAAGAAGTGATCCTAGAGCAACCTACGTCAAGCATAACTCCAGCACCGTGTTCACTTCCCGGACTCCGCCGGAAAGAGACCATCACGGCTACACACGCGGTTGATCCATTTTAATTAAGTTAAACTTCAGGTTTTCTACAACCGGACATTAACAAATTCCCATCTGCCCATAACCACGGGCACGGCTTTCGAAAGATCAAATCCCTGCAGGGGAGTCCCAACTTAGCCCATCACAAGCTCTCACGGTCAACGAAGGATATTCCTTCTCCCAGGAAGACCCGATCAGGCTCGGAATCTCGGTTACAAGACATTTTGACAATGGTAAAACAAGACCAGCAAAGCCACCCAGATGTGCCGACAAATCCCGATAGGAGCTGCACATATCTCGTTCTCAGGGCACACCGGATGAGCCAGACGTCGGGTGGGCCAGCCTAGAGATGCCCCTGGTAGCTCGGGACATCGCTCAGTTGGACCAACACTCAGAGGAGCACTGGCCCGGGGGGGGGGGGTTAAATAAAGATGACTCTTGGGCAGGCCTACCCAAGGGAAAGAAAAGGCTAGGTGGCGAATGGTAAAACCAGTGTTGGGCCTTGCTGGAGGAGTTTTATTCAAGGCAAACTGTCAAGGGGTTCCCATTATAACCCAACCGTGTAAGGAACGCAAAATCTGGGAACATAACACCGATATGATGGAAACTAGGGCGGCAAGAGTGGAACAAAACACCAGGCATAAGGCCGAGCCTTCCACCCTTTACCAAGTATATAGATACATTAATATAAATAAGAGATATTGTGATATCCCAACAAAATATCCATGTTCCAACATGGAATAAACTCCAATCTTCACCTGCAACTAACAACGCTATAAGAGGGGCTGAGCAAAGCGGTAACATAGCCAAACAACGGTTTGCTAGGACAAGGTGGTTAGAGGCTTGGCTTAACAATATGGGAGGCATGATAAGCAAGTGGTAGGTATTGCAGCATTGGCATAGCAAAAGAGCGAGCATCTAGCAAGCAAAGATAGAAGTGATTTCGAGGGTATGGTCATCTTGCCTGCAAAGTTCTCCGAGAAGAACGGAAGCTTGAAACTCGTAAACGTACTCAACGGGCTCCTCGAACACGAACTCGTGTCCCGGCTCTACCCAAGCAAGAACAACAAGCAAAAGGGAGACACAATCAACCACGTACAATGCTCAAACAACATGATGCAAACATGGTATGATATGCGGGATGCGATATGTGATGCATATGCATGATTTGGAAAGGAAAGATTGAACTTGGCCTCAACATGGAAATCCAAGAGTGCCACTGGAAAGAGGAGTTGATTTCGGTCGAAATCGATATAAAGATCACCGGAATCGGATGCACGGTTTGGAAATGACAAACAAAACAAATATGGCACCGGTCTGCGATTAACAGCACGAGACCATCTAAATGCATCAAGAACAACATGATACAACACTCCAGCATAGCAAAAAAATACATGGCAGGGATCCACTCAATATGCTTGAAAAAAGATGAACACTGAGCTACGGCTAATTCACTGAATAGCAGGTTCAAAAAAGCATGGAAAAAGTGTAAATGATAACAAGTTACAGACTTAGTGAAATTAACAGCATGTCAGGAATTTAACATTAGGAAGCAATGTTTAGAGTATGAAAACTACATGCTACAGGAACATATCATAGCAAAGCAAGGCATGGCATGAAGCTACTCAAAGCCTACAACAAAAGTCCCTTACTGACCATAAGCCAAAAGGGATCAGAAAATACAATTGCAACCACGTGAACATAGCAATTATTGTTAACAGATTCAGACTTACAGAAAAACTGGAACATGGCAAAACAGATAATAAGTAGGCATGTTTACGAGCTCAATGCACTCACTACAAGGCAAGACACGACAAACTAAGCCTACACCCAGCAAGTAGACATGGCATAGAAGCTATACATGGCAAGAACAACATCATAGCATGCACAGATCAATAACAACAAGCTCGGCAAAATTGCTAAACATGTTAACAATCTGCCAGGAATATTTTATAGCAAAAGTAGAGCTCAATCGACTCAAGCTAATGTGCTCCATAAATGCAAACAAAGACATGGATGGATAGAGCACCACAATATCTACAAAACATCCTTACTGATCATGCTCAAAAGATGCACGAATCACTCGGTATCAACATTAACATATGGCATAAAAATAATAACAGGACAAGGACTTAGAATATTTCTAAGTCCCTGAAATCAGCAACAATAAGTAAGTTACTTTGCATGCTTGTGCTAGTCACCACAAAGATCACAAAAATACATGGCATACACCCCTGTAAAGATGGCATGTCATACTTCAAAAGACATGTAGAGCCGAGGATCATATCATGCACACATTAATCATGGCAAAAATGACAAAAGTGCATATGCTGATAACAGATCTGAAACTAACATCACATAGCCCTCTTCCAACAGCCTTTCGGGCATCAAGATGAGCTCAAATGAAAATGATGCAATTAGATGAAATGGAGTACTCTTCGAGACGAACATTTTGATATGCTACACGCACGAATCGGAGCAACGGTTGCAGAGTTATGACATGATGAAGGAGGCAAAAAAATATAGCAGATCTGGGACTTAGACGAAAAAAATAGACCTCGGGTGAACAGTGGTCAATGAGCATTTGGGCCGAATCGGCGATGAGGCAGGCCGGCACTGAAGCTGGGCCTCGGAGGCCGAGGCCCACGTGGCCTGCGCGGTCAACGCAAGGGAGGTCGTCCTCCTCCCGATCCCGCCTGGATCGGGGAGGCAGGAGGCGGCAGCGGCGAACCTGGCGCTGCTCCGGCGAGCTCAGGGCGCGGGGCGGCCGGAGGCGACTCGGGAGGCCCGGATCTGGCAGCGGGTGGCCGGATCCGGCCATCTCTGGCGATAGGCGGCGGCAGGGAAGCAAGGGCGAGGCGGCGGGGAGCCTTGGCGGGGAAGCTCCGGCGGCTGGAGACGAAGACGGGCGGCGCGGCGGAGGGAGTCTCCGGCGAAGGCGGCGGGGCACGGGATTCGGCGGGCGCGAGCGCGGGCTCCTCCTGCGGGAGGCGGCGGCGGCGGTTGGGCCCCGCGGCCCGCGATGGGCCTGGCGGGCCGTGGCGGCAGGCGGTGGCGGAGTGCCATGTGGCGAGGCCGGATTGGCTGCGGACGGCGGCGCTGAGGACCGGACATATCCGGCGGCGACGGAGACGCGTCCGGTGGCGCGAGGTAGAGGAAGACTAGGGTTAGACCGTGAATTTCAGGAGTGGAGCACATATATATAGGTAGAGGGAGCTAGGAGTGTCCAAATGAGGTGCGGTTTGCGGCCACGCGATCGTGATCGAACAACCTAGAAGATGGAGAGGTCTTAGGTGGGTTTTGTGCCACTTTGGAAGGGTGTTGGGCTGCAGCACACACAAGGCCTTTTCGGTCCCTCGGTTAACCATTGGAGTATCAAACGAAGGCCAAATGGCACGAAACTTGATAGGCGGTCTACCGGTAGTAAGCCAAGGCCGCATGACAAGTCTCGGTCCAATCCGAGAACGTTTAACACCCGCACACGAAAAGAGGTAGAAAGGGACACCGGGTGACATAGGAGCGCCAGAATGCAAAACAGACAACGGGGAAAATGCTCGGATGCATGAGACGAACATGTATGCAAATGAAATGCACATGATGACATGATATGGAATGCATGACACGCAGGCACATGACAAGGCAACACAGCGAATAACTGGAAGACACCTGTCACAACGGTCTCGGGGCGTTGCAACACTCCACCACTACGAGAGGATCTCGTCCCGAGATCTAGAATGGCACCGGAGGGAAAAACGGAAGAGAAAGAGGAGGGGTAAGACTAAGTTGCTTCTTTGACAAACGAGTGAAACCAAAGAACCTTGCGAGGTTGAACAACTTGAAAGAAAGAAAACAACGAAGATGAACAAAGTTGAAAGCACTCCGGAAGAAAGAGGAACAAGAGAGAACCAATTTTGGGTAGCACTCCAGTTGAAAAGTGATTTGAAACTTGATAAGATGAAAAGAACTTGAGTAGGGCACAACACTCCGGTTATATGGATATGCAAAAAGAATGAACACGATCCTGACAAAACAAGAAGATGGGTTGAAGAGAGCAACATCACAATGCCTCCGGAAGGAAGAAATAGAAGATAGATCATTGGAATGAAAGAATGGATAAGAAAATGCCAGCTTCTGCCGCAATTGAGCTTGGAAAGCACCCTTCCAAGAAGGTTATCACGGAGTTGTTGGAAAAACCACAATGAAAAGAGTAAGCTGGTAGTGGGCTTATGAAAAACTTCTCAAAACTATGAGGTGAAATTCTGCCACTAACGGAAAAATAGATTGACTTGATATCAAGAAGGAGACGATGAACTTATTCACCAGAAGGATAAAAGAAGAACTTGGCTCATTTATAAACACCATAAATAGCAACAATTCTCAGGGAAAGCTTTAGGTGAAATGTAACCCAAGAAAACTCCAATGAAGAGGTTGATGGATTTAAAATACCTCATTCTTAACAACATGTGAATCATGAACCACGGAGGGAAATTATCAAGAATGACATAACACCACCTCAAAGATAAAAGGAGAAACAATTGCACTCCCGATTGCAAGATGAAGAATGGTTGAGCTCCTTCGAAAAGAATCTTGATGAAAACTTCGATAAGGAATTAAATCATTTAAGAAACATCATGTAGAACCTCCATGAAGAACTCCGGTAAACAAAAGGATGTCAAAAGAAAGAGAAGTTGAGAATATAAGGTGAAGCCTTGAAATGATTAAATGGACCTTCACGACGAGATAATGTGGAAGAAACTTAGAACTCCGGAAAGAAAGATAAAGCACCTCGAACCGAGAATGTGATATGATGAACCACTCCGGAAAGCAGGAATTGAATTTACTCGATGAAACAAGAATAAGAATTACCTTTTGCTTATCCTTCACCAATTAAATTGATGACAAACAATGGATTTGGCACACTACTTATTCTCTTAGAAAGGATTAAGTGAGATATAGCGCAAACTTGGGAAGGTCTTCAATGAACCACCTGTATGTTTGAAACAACGAATAAATTGATATGATCAGAAAGAAGAAAAATCTTGAACGAACCACCGTATGAATTGAAAATGAACGAAGATACTTGAGTGAATCAAGATGCGAAAGAACGAAGAGATCACGAACTGATTGGAGAACACTTGAATGATGCACCGGTAAGATTTAGAAAA
Source organism: Triticum urartu (assembly GCF_003073215.2). Taxonomy (NCBI): domain Eukaryota; kingdom Viridiplantae; phylum Streptophyta; class Magnoliopsida; order Poales; family Poaceae; genus Triticum; species Triticum urartu. The sequence goes on from NC_053028.1 coordinate 573,124,331, forward strand.
AGAGAGCTGAAAGCTGAGAATGAATAATCCCGAAATGATGACCTTGAGAGAATCACACTGGCAAAGGTTCCTGAAATGATTCGGATGATTGAAAAATAATTCTCACACTCAAAACAATTATGAGAGGATGGCAACAAGCTAGAACCACGAATCTTTGAGAGAACGAACAAGATTTGGAGGTAAAACTCTTCTTCGGTCTTCAAATGTTGAGAATGATGACGAGAAACACCCCCAAGAATTATTGAGGCACTCCAGAATGAAGAATGGAAAAGGTTGAGCCAACGATGAAAAGAATTTGAATGATCTTGGAGAAATACATATGACTGATGATGAATCATTCTTACGTCAAACTTTGAAAAGAATTTAGGATAGCTCCGGGAAAATTAGAAGAGTCAGGTAAGATCCTGGAAAAAGACCTGTGGGTTAGGGCCCACCGAAAAGATACACCGTAGAACGATTCAAAAGAGAGAAAGCACCGGTTGATTTAAATGGCTTGAATGAGATAACATCCTCGAACTAGGTTGAACGGATCTTGAATGACAAGACGAGCCTTTTGCGATATCTTGTTCACTCCGGAACAAATGAATAGCGAGAAGTGAATTATTATGAGGTGCACCGGTATGAGAAGGCATTTGAAACAAGGAAAGGATATGATCAACAAAGCTTGAATTGGTTCCACCGGAGAAGAAAGAGAATGAATAATGATGAACTTGAGGTTCCGTTAGGATCTTCATGAGAATCACCGCATAAGAATATTGACGGAAAAGAATGGAGAGACTTCATAATCATAAGATAAATACTTGATAAAGAAATCTTAGTCCTTGAAGAAAAAGGGTGGGTGGGTGGGAAAACAAAGGCAACTTGGGAAGGATGAAACAAACACCATTGAGAGAGCTTAGAGTAGATCTTGCTGATGTTGAAATGATCGGATCCACTTGAAGAGAAAACACACCGGTTGAAAAGGTTTGACATGACAATCTCGATTATTAGGAAGGATTAGTATTCACATAGGAGTATGACAACACCACTTAGGAAAAGGCATGGAATCAACACTTGACATTGAAGCAACTCGAATACCACAACTGAAAACAAAACAAAGGATTGGCTTGTAGAATAAGCCAAAACAAATATATGATAGCGATTTCGTCCGAAATTTTTGTGGTGGGGCCTACACGGGCTCGATCGTACAGCACCATCATGTACAAGGCAGTGCACATGACATACGAAGCGTCCCCGAGTCGGCATAGCCAAGGACTCTTTAAGACACAACAAGACCACTGTAAAATCAACCGTGGATAGGCGGACCACTAGACGTCGAACCCCAATTTCATATCATACATCTGTCGGAAAGATATCCTAAGAGCTACTTGAATTCCCACTTATAAACTCCCAAAATTTTCCGGCTATGCAATCAGGTGTTGGGGATACAGGGGAAGCATAATATCTCACCCAAAAATAGCAAATCCTACATCCAGCTGTATTCATCCTTCAACACATGACCAAGAAACCTTCGGAAATCATTTACCTCAACCTTCGAAAAGCATCCGTTATACGAGTTATGGCGATACTCCCGCCCCAGTACTGGGTGGCGTCGAGGTTATCTCACCAACAACTGCATAAAAGAGATTTTCGATGTCGGCGAAACTCAGGTATTCCAGAATTGCAATGATAAAATTGTGACGACAACACCTCGGAGTTCAAGTCCCCGGGACACTGCCACAACCCCTAAATGTCAGGAGGCACCAAGAACAATGTTCTCGTCACAAAACCATCGGAACGATTCCAAGATACCCGCGTGATCCTAAATTTTTTTTAGTGAAATTTGAGAAGAGAAGAGTCAAAACTCTACGTCAGGATGCCTCACCAGAGCGATGAAGGGACTGAGGAGTAAAAAGAATCCTACTCTCCGATATATATAATCCTAAATGACTCAAAACATTTTTCTAGACTCAACAACGCCAGCGATTCGATCAAGCAGGGGGCTCCTAAGGTCGGGGAAGGCTCGGATTACCAACTTGTAACGCCCACGATGGGGCTATATCTCCCATGTGTCGAAGCACGACTTAGAGGCATAACCGCATTGTAAACAATGTCACAAGTGAGGTAATCTTCACACAACCCATGTAATACATAAGGGAAAGAGATACATAGTTGGCTTACAATCGCCACTTCACACAATACATGAATAAAGCAGTACATCATCCAGATACAAACAAGGTCCGACTACGGAACCAAAATAAAAGAAGACTACCCCAAATGCTACATAGATCCCCGATCGTCCCAACTGGGCTCCACTACTGATCAACTGGAAACGGAACTACATAACGAACACGATCTTCATCGAGCTCCTCCTTGAGCTCGGTTGCGTCACCTGCACGATATCATCGGCACCTGCAAATTGGTTTTGGAAGTATCTGTGAGTCACGGGGACTCAGCAATCTCACACCCTCGTGATCAAGACTATTTAAGCTTATAGGTAGGGTGAAAGGTATGAGGTGGAGCTGTAGCAAGCGACTAGCATATTTGGTGGCCAACATACGCAAATGAGAGCGAGAAGAGAAGGCAAAAGCACGGTCGAGAATCTATGATCAAGAAGTGATCCTAGAGCAACCTACGTCAAGCATAGCTCCAACACCATGTTCACTTGCCGGACTCCGCCGGAAAGAGACCATCATGGCTACACACGCGGTTGATCCATTTTAATTAAGTTAAACTTCAGGTTTTCTACAACCGGACATTAACAAATTCCCATCTGCCGATAACCGCGGGCACGGCTTTCGAAAGATCAAATCCCTACAGGGGAGTCCCAACTTAGCCCATCACAAGCTCTCACGGTCAACGAAGGATATTCCTTCTCCCAGGAAGACCCGATCAGGCTTGGAATCCCGGTTACAAGACATTTGGACAATGGTAAAACAAGACCAGCAAAGCCACCCAGATGTGCCGACAAACCCCGATAGGAGCTGCACATATCTCGTTCTCAGGGCACACCGGATGAGCCAGATGTCGGGTGGACCATCCCAGAGTTTCCCCTGGTTGCTCCGAACATCGCTCAGTTGGACCAACACTCAGAGGAGCACTGGCCCGGGTGGGGGGGGGGGTTAAATAAAGATGACCCTTGGGCAGGCCTACCCAAGGGAAAGAAAAGGCTAGATGGCGAATGGTAAAACCAATGTTGGGCCTTGCTGGAGGAGTTTTATTCAAGGCGAATTGTCAAGGGGTTCCCATTATAACCCAACCGTGTAAGGAATGCAAAATCCGGGAACATAACACCGATATGACGGAAACTAGGGCGGCAAGAGTGGAACAAAACACCAGGCATAAGGCCGAGCCTTCCACCCTTTACCAAGTATATAGATGCATTAATATAAATAAGAGATATTGTGATATCCCAACAAAATATCCATGTTCCAACATGGAACAAACTCCAATCTTCACCTGCAACTAACAACGCTATAAGAGGGGCTGAACAAAGCGGTAACATAGCCAAAAAATGGTTTGCTAGGACAAGGTGCTTAGAGGTTTGGCTTAACAATATGGGAGGCATGATAAGCAAGTGGTAGGTATCGCAGCATAGGCATAGCAAAAGAGCGAGCATCTAGCAAGCAAAGATAGAAGTGATTTCGAGGGTATGGTCATCTTGCCTGCAAAGTTCTCTGAGAAGAACGGAAGCTTGAACCTCATAAACGTACTCAACGGGATCCTCGAACACGAACTCGTCTCCCGGCTCTCCCCAAGCAAGAACAACAAGCAAAAGGGAGACACAATCAACCACGTGCAATGCTCAAACAAAATGATGCAAACATGGTATGATATGCGGGATGCGATATATGATGCATATGCATGATTTGGAAAAGAAAGATTGAACCTGGCCTCAACTTGGAAATCCAAGAGTTCCACTGGAAAGAGGAGTTGATTTCGGTCGAAATCGATATAAAGATCACCGGAATCGGATGCACGGTTTGGAAATGACAAGCAAAACAAATATGGCACCGGTCTGCGATTAACAGCACGAGACCATCTAAATGCATCAAGAACAACATGCTACAACACTCCAAAATAGCAACAAAATACATGGCAGGGATCCACTCAAGATGCTTGACAAAAGATGAACACTGAGCTATGGCTAATTCACTCAATAGCAGGTTCAAACAAGCATGGCAAAAGTGCAAATGATAATAGGTTATAGACTTAGTGAAATTAACAACATGTCAGGAATTTAACATCAGGAAGCAATGTTTAGAGCACGAAGACTACATGCTACAGGAACATATCATGGCAAAGCAAGGCATGGAACGAAGATACTCAAAGCCTACAACAAAAGTCCCTTACTGACCATAAGCCAAAAGGGATCAGAAAATACAATTGCAACCACATGAACATAGCAATTATCGTTAACAGATTCAGACTTTGTGAAAAACTGGAACATGGCAAAACAGATAACAAGTAGGCATGTTTACGAGTTCAATGCACTCACTACGAGCCAAGACATGACAAACTAAGCCTACACCCAGCAAGTAGACATGGCATAGAAGCTATACATGGCAAGAACAACATCATAGCATGCACGGATCAATAACAACAAGCTCGGCAAAATTGCTAAACATGTTAACAATCTGCCAGGAACATTTTATAGCAAAGGTAGAGCTCGATTGACTCAAGCTAGGGTGCTCCATAAATGCAAACAAAGACATGGATGGATAGAGCACCACAATATCTACAAAACATCCTTACTGAACATGCTCAAAAGATGCACGGATCACTCGGTATCAACATGAACATATGACATAAAAATAATAACAGGACAAGGACTTAGAATATTTCTAAGTCCCTGAAACCAGCAACAATAAGTAAGCTACTTTGCATGCTTGTGCTAGTCACCACAAAGATCACAAAAATATATGGCATACACCCCTGTAAAGATGGCATGGCATACTTCAAAACACATGTAGAGCTGAGGATCATATCATGCACACATTAATCATGGCAAAAATGACAAAAGTGCATATGCTGATAACATATCTGAAACTAACATCACATAGCCCCCTTCCAACAGCATTTCGGGCATCAAGATGAGCTCAAATGAAAATTATGCAATGAGATGAAATGGAGTACTCTTCGAGACGAACATTTTGATATGCTACACGCATGAATCGGAGCAACGATTGTAGAGTTATGAAATGATGAAGGACGCATAAAAATATAGCAGATCTGGGACTTAGACGAAAAAATAGACCTCGGGTGAACAGTGGTCAACGGGCGTATGGGCCGAATCGGCGATGAGGCAGGCCGGCGCTGCAGCTGGGCCTGGGAGGTCGAGGCCCACGTGGCCTGCGCGCGGTCAACGGGAGGGAGGTCGTCCTCCTCCCGATCCCGCCTGGATCGGGGAGGCAGGAGGCGGCGGTGGCGAACCCGACACTGCTCCAGCGAGCTCAGGGCGCGGGGCGGCCAGAGGTGACTCGAGAGGCCCGGATCTGGCGGCGAGTGGCCGGATCCGGCCATCTCCGGCGATAGGCGGCGGCAGGGAAGCAAGGGCGAGGCGGCGGCGAAGCTCCAGCGGCTGGAGACGACGACGGGCGGCGCGGCGGAGGGAGTCTCCGGCGAAGGCGGCGGGGCACGGGATCCGGCGGGCGCGAGCGCGGGCTCCTCCTGCGGCGACGGCGGCAGTTGGGCCCCGCGGGCCCGCGATGGGCCTGGCGGGCCGCGGCGGCGGGTGGTGGCGGAGTGCCACGGGGCGAGGCCGGATTGGCTGCGGAGGACGGCGCTGAGGACCGGACATGTCCGGCGGCGACAGAGACGCGTCCGGCGGCGCGAGGTAGAGGAAGACTAGGGTTAGACCGTGAATTTCGGGAGGGGAGCACATATATATAGGTAGAGGGAGCTAGGAGTGTCCAAATGAGGTGCGGTTTGCGGCCACGCGACCGTGATCGAACAACCTAGAAGATGGAGAGGTCTTAGGTGGGTTTTGGGCCACTTTGGAGGGGTGTTGGGCTGCAACACACACGAGGCCTTTTCGGTCCCTCGGTGAACCGTTGGAGTATCAACCGAAGGCCAAATGACATGAAACTTGACAGTCGGTCTACCGGTAGTAAACCAAGGCCGCATGACAAGTCTCAGTCCAATCCGGGAACATTTAACACCCGCACACGAAAAGAGGTAGAAAGGGACACCGGGTGACATAGGAGCACCGGAATGCAAAACGGACAACGGGGAAATGCTCGGATGCATGAGAGGAACATGTATGCAAATGAAATGCACATGATGACATGAAATAGAATGCATGACACGCAGGCACATGACAAGGCAACACAGCGAATAACTGGAAGACACCTGGCACAACGGTCTCGGGGCGTTACAATCCATTACTGATCTAATGCCTATGAGCTTTCCATATACTGGTTTATGCTTATTTACTTTCCCGTTGCTATTGTTACAATCACTACAAAATACCAAAAAAATTTACGTTTCTTTAATTACTCTTTTGTTACCGTTACCACCACTATCGTATTACTTTGCTACTAAACACTCTGCTACAGATACTAAGTTTCCAGGTGTGGTTGAATTGACAAGTCAGCTGCTAATACTTGAGAATATTTTTTGGCTCCCCTTGTGTCGAATTAATAAATTTGGATTGAATACTCTACCCTCGAAAGCTATTGCAATCCCCTATACTTGTGGGTTATCAAGACTAATTTCTGGCGTCGTTGCCGGGGAGCATAGCTCTATTCTTTGAGTCACTTGGGATTTATATCTGCTGGACACTATGAAGAATTTGAAAGACGCTAAGACAACAATTTATCCCTCAACTATGAGGGGAGGTAAGGAACTGCCATCTAGCTCTGCACTTGATTCACCTTCTGTTATGATTAAGCTTGCGATACCTAAACCTGCTTCTCCTATTTGTTCTGATATGTCGCATGTTATTGATTATGCTAGTTCTGCTATGCATGATACTTATGATGAAACTACCTCTATGCCTGATACTACTATGCCACTTTGTGATTTTCTCGAGGAACGACTTGCTAGGGCTAGAGAGACTGAAAATATTGAATCTGATTATGATGATGAAAGTGATGATGAAGAATCACTTGTTATTCCTGAGGGTTATTTATTTGATCAAGAAGCTTCTTTAGCTATTTTAGCTTGCAAAGATGGATATGAACTCAAAAGGTTATTAGCTAAATGGAATAAGCAATCTCTAAATGTTAGGATGAAACCTGACCCTGCTTTTGCTACTTCACCCATCTTTGTTACTGATAAGGATTATGAATTCTCTGTTGATCCTGATATAATTACTTTGGTTGAATCCGATCCTTTTCATGGCTATGAATCTGAAACTGTTGTGGCAGATCTTACTAAACTAAATGATATAGCCACCCCTGTTCACTAATGATGAGAGATCTCGCTACTTTTATATCCTCAAAATATTTCCGTTCTCATTAAAGGGTGATGCTAAAATATGGTTTAATTCTCTTGATCCTGGTTGTGTGCGTAGTCCCCAGGATATGATATATTACTTCTCTGCTAAATATTTCCCTGCTCATAAGAAACAAGCTGCTTTAAAGGAAATATACAACTTTGTGCAAATTAAAGAAGAGAGTCTCCCACAAGCTTGGGGGAGGCTTCTCTAGTTACTTAATGCTTTGCCTGATCATCCTCTTAAGAAAAATTAAATACTTGATATCTTTTATAATGGACTAACCGATGCTTCCAGATATTACCTGGATAGTTGTGCAGGTTCTCTTTTCAGGGAAAGAACACCGGATGAAGCTGAAATCTTATTGAATAATATGTTGACAAATGAAAATAATTGGGCACCTCCTGAGCCAGTTCCTGCTCCAATTAATGAGCCTATTCCTAAACCAACTCCGAAGAAGAGAGGTATATTCTATTTCTCAGTCCTGAAGATATGCAAGAGGCAAAGAAATCTATGAAAGAAAAAGGTATTAAAGCTGAAGATGTTAAGAATTTACCTCCTATTGAAGAAATACATGGTCTTAATTTACCGCCTGTCGAAGAAACATATGATCTTAATCCTTTATTTGTTGAAGAACCTCTAGACCTCGATAGCTCGACACAGGTAGTAAAGGTAAATTCTCTCTATAGATATGATAAAGCTGAAATCCCTACTACTAAGATTGCTAGCCCATGCTTATATGAGTTTGATAGATTTATGGCTAAGCAAGAAGATTTTAATGCTTATTTTGGTAGACAATTGAATTACAATTCAAATATGCTTGGACACTTGGGTGATTATATGGCTAATGTTAAAGGTGAACTTAAACTTGTTAGCAAACATGCTTCTATGGTTACCACTCAAGTAGAACAAGTACTTAAAGCTCAAAAAGAATTGCTCAATGAAATGAATAGTAAGAAAAATGATTATGCTGTTAGGGTGGCTACTAGACTAGTAGAATGACTCAGGAACCTTTGTATCCTAAAGGCCACCCTAAGAGAATTGAGAAAGATTCTCAGAGAAATAATATTGATGCACCTAGTTCTTCTAAAAGGAAGAAAAAGAAAAATGATAGGACCGTGAAAACTTCTAGTGAACCTATTGCTGAACCACCTGATAATCCAAATGATATTTCTATTTCTGATGCTGAAACACAATCTGGCAATGAACATGAACCTAATGAAAATGTTAATGATAATGTTCACGATGATGCTCAACCTAGTAGTGATAATGATATAGAAATTGAACTTGCTGTTAATCTTGATAACCCACAATCAAAGAATCAACATTATGATAAGAAAGACTTTATTGCTAGGAAACATGGTAAAGAAAGAGAGCCTTGGGTTCAGAAACCCATGCCTTTTCCTCTCAAACCATCCAAGAAAAAGGATGATGAGGATTTTGAGCGCTTTGCTGAAATGATTAGACCTATCTTTTTGCGTATGCGATTGACTGATATGCTCAAAATGAATCCTTATGCTAAGTACATGAAAGATATTGTTACAAACAAAAGAAAGATACCAGAAGCTGAAATTTCCACCATGCTTGCTAATTATACTTTTAAGGGTGGAATACCAAAGAAACTTGGAGATCCAGGAGTACCCACTATACCATGCTCTATTAAAAGAAACTATGTTAAAACCGCTTTATGTGATCTTGGAGCCGGTGTTAGTGTTATGCCTCTCTCTTTATATCGTAGACTTGATTTGAATAACTTGACACCTACTGAAATATATTTGCAAATGGCTGGTAAATCAACTGCTATACCTGTCGGTATTTGTGAGGATTTGCCCGTTGTGGTTGCATACGTTACTATTTTAACGGACTTTGTTATTCTTGATATTCCTGAGGACGATAGTATGTCTATTATTCTTCGAAGACCTTTTATTAATACTTTAGGGGCTGTTATTGATTGCACTAAAGGCAATGTCACTTTTCATGTTAATGGTAATGAGCATACGGTACACTTTCCGAGGAAACAACCTCAAGTTCATAGTATCAATTCTATCGGAAAAATTCCATCGATTATATTTGGAGGTTTTGAATTTCCTCTTCCTACTGTCAAGAAGAAATATGATATACTGATTATTGGGGATGTGCATATCCCCGTTGAGGTAACCTAGTGTTATTCGAAATTTCTCCGGTTTCATGTTAATCGGAATGAGTTTGTTAACAAGACCTGATCAACCTTGTTAGTGGATTCCTTTTGATGAGCATGAGATGGATGAAACTAGAAGCACAACCTTCTGTACCCTCTCTGTACTTTCTGTTATTTAGTTGAAATAAAGTAAAAAATAGTATTTTTCTGTCTATTTCCTGATTTATCCGTGCAGTATAAAAATGTCCCGAAAATAAAAGTCCTCAGAATGACATGCCAATTTAATATGATTTTTTCGGGAATATTTGAGGATTTATGGTGCAAAAATTACCGCGAGGGGAGCTGCCACCTGGTCACGAGGGTGGAGGGCACGCCCTACCCCCTTGGGCGCCCCCTGCCTCATGGGCCCACGGTGGCCCTCCTCCACTTATTCCTGCACCCATCCTCTTCTTCTTCCTCCCATAAACACGAAAAACCAACTCAAGCACGAGTTCCAGCCCTCTTTGCTGTAATTTTCGATCTCCTTGCTCAAAGCACCTCTCACAAAACTGCTTGGGGAGATTGTTCCTTGGTATGTGACTCCTCCATTGGTCCAATTAGTTTTTGTTCTAGTGCTTTATTCATTGCAAATTTTTGCTGCTTAGGTGACCCTGTTCTTGAGTTTGCATGTCAAATTTATATGGTCAAAAGTAGTTTTGATGCATGATATAGGCCCTAGGCACTTGTAGGAGTAGTTGCTATCAATATTATTGAGTTTGGTTTACTTTTATTTTGAAGTTACTAAAAATATGATGAGGAGACTTTTGAGGGGCTCATCAAGCCAAAGCTCGAAGGAGAAGGCACCGAAGCCTAAGTATAATTTGCCTCGCACCACGGAGGTTCGGGTGTGTGAATGGCCTTCCGAGGATTTCTTAAGAGCAGCCGGGATTTATGAAGATTTTCATGAGTTGGCTCACACTGCAGGCCTTACCGCTTTCCTCCACGACCAATGCGATCAGTATCTCTTGCTCACAAATACCTTTGTGCAAAACTTTCATTTTCATTCTAGGAACTCACCACCTATGGTGGAATTTCATTTATATGATGAGCATAAGGAGATGTCACTTTATGATTTCTGTCGGATTTGTTTAGTCCCTTTGGGTGGAAAGACAGAAGAACCACATCGTGATGATGCGAAGGTATTTATTGACACTATCACTGTAGGGGAAACAAGGAAGGTTTCCGATGCACGAATCACTAGCATACATTTTCCTGTTTTACGCTACTTTGCATTATTTGCTAGTCGTTGCTTAATTGGTCGCGGAAACTGTGGAAACCTGAGTATCCCTGGTATTATTATTTTCACCATGGTTTATACAGTGATAACTCTTTTAGTAGGGGCAGCATTATTGCCAAACGGTTAAGTCTGAACCGTACCAAGGGCCCCATCTTTGGAGGCATCTATGCTACACGCCTAGCTGCACATTTTAACATACCTATTAGGCATGCTGAGAAGGAAGAAAAAGTGCTACCCCGTGTTTATCTAGATTATAGAAGTATGGTGGCACATGATTTTATTGTTAAGAATAGGGAAGGAGAGCTTAAGTATCAATTGTTCTTTAATAAACATCATCCTGAGACTATCACCTTGCCTCCTCCTTCTTTGTTTGATTTGACTGTAGGCACGTACCTTGTTCCGTTAACGGCTATCCACGCCTACCAGAACCCTGCACCAGCCGAGGAGCCAGAGCCAGAACCATAATTTGATCCTTCACGACAGTTTAATTACCAGTGGGATCCGGAGATGATTGTCAGCCAGTGGCAATCTGAGCCTTCTTCTTCCTCATCACAGTACGACCCCAACTATTATTATGGATATCAGCCAGGCCAGCCGTGGCCATAGACCAACTTAGGCCAAAAGCCTAAGCTTGGGGGAGTACGCATTTCTCACCGACATTACATTTATGTTCATACACTCATTGCTAAATGTCGGTGCTCATACTTTTTCATTGTATCATCCATGCTAGTTTAATTTCATTTTTATTCTTTCTTCTTGTGTGTTTAATAAACCTTAGGAAAAACCAAAAAAATAGTTGTAGCTTTTAATTAGTTTACTTTCCATGCTTGTAGTAATAATTAAAAATAAAACCCAAAAAGATTTCCTGTTCTTCTTTTGCTTGTTGGGAGCTTTCCCGGGTAAATAGTTTTATTTCTTTTCTTTGGGGATCGATAGGAGAAGACCATAATTAAATGGTTGAAGAGGCTCTTATATGCATTATTGTTGATCTGACAACAGAGCCCATATTGCCTTGTCTTCTCCTGTTTATTGAATGCTTGCAGATTCCAGCTTAGTCCAATGCACGTGCACTATTATTATTATTCACATCATTCAGTCGTGCAAGTGAAGGGAAATTATGATGATATATGATGGACTGGTTGAGATGAGAAAAGCTGGTATGAACTTGACCTCTTTTTTTTGTAAATATGATTAGTTCATCATTCCTAATTCGGCCTATTATGAATAAACATGTTTGGAATGACAACTAGAGATCATAGTTTCTTGTGCCATGCATGATTAGCTATGAGTTATAATCGTTTACCTTGCGTGCCAACATGCTATTGAGATGATTATGATGTGGTATGATAGGGTGGTATCCTCGTCTGAATGATTTAAGTGACTTGACTTGGCACATGTTCATGCATGTAGTTGAAACAAAATCAACATAGCCTTCACGATATTTATGTTCATGGTGGATTATATCCTACTCATGCTTGCATTCGATGTTGATTAATTTTAATGCATGTTCATGACTGTTGTCGCTCTCTAGCTGGTCGCTTCCCAGTGTTTTGCTAGCCTTCACCTGTACTAAGCGGGAATACTGCTTGTGCATCCAATCCCTTAAACCCCAAAGTTATTCCACATGAGTCCACTATACCTACCTATATACGGTATCTACATGCCGTTCGAAGTAAATTTGTATGTGCCAAACTCTAAACCTTCAAATAAATATCATGTTTTCTATGCTCGAATAGCTCATGTATCAACTAGGGATGTCTATATCTTCCATGTTTGGTGGGTTGTTCTCAAGAGGAGTGGACTCCGCTCCTCACTCATGAGATAAATGGCTGGTCACTGGGATGCACAGTCCCATGCTTTATGCAAACTAAATCAAAATAATTGCAAACAAAACTCCCCTTGGGACTCTTGTTCGTTGGAGGCTGTCGTTGTTTCGAGCAAGCCATGGATTGATGTTTGTGGTGGAAGGGGGAGCATAAACTCTACCATTCTGTTTGGGAACCGCCTATAATGTGTGTAGCATGGAAGATATCGCCATCTCTTGGTTGTTATGTTGACAATGAAAGTATACCGCTCAAAATATTATTCACCTCTGTTTCAAAACCGAGCTCTGGCACCTCTACAAATCCCCGCTCCCCTCTGCGAAGGGCCTATCTATTTACTTTTATGCTGAGTCATCATCCTCTTATTAAAAAGCACCAGTTGGAGAGCACTTCTGTCATTTGTATTCATTATTGTTAGTTTACATTGAGTATGACTTGACTGGATCTCTTTTACCATGAATTACAATGTCTAGTCAGTCCTTGGTCTTTAAAGGTGCTCTACATTTATGTTTTGCGGTCTCAGAAAGGGCTAGCGAGATACCACCTTGTTATATCATATTATGATTGTTTTGAGAAAGTGTTGTCATCCGAGTTATATTATTATGGCTCGCTAGTTGATTATGCTATTGATATGAGTAAATTGAGACCTATGCGTTATTGCGAATGTGGTTAGTTATAATCTTTGCTGAAAACTTGAATGCTGGCTTTACATATTTACAACAACAAGAGCAAACAGAGTTTGTAAAAGTTTTTCTTTATCACTTTCAGTTTGTCAACTTAATTGCTTGAGGACAAGCAAAGGTTTAAGCTTGGGGGAGGTGATACGTCTCCAAAGTATCTACTTTTCCAAACACTTTTGCCCTTGTTTTGGACTCTAACTTGCATCATTTGAATGGAACTAACCCGGACTGACGCTGTTTTCAGCAGAACTACCATGGTGTTATTTATGTGCAGGAGCAATCGTTCTCGCAATGACCTGAAACTTCACGGAGACACTTTTCAGAAAATAAGAAAAATACCTTCCAAAGATGAAGGCTAGGGGCCCCACCTTCTCTCCACGAGGGTGGGGGGCGCGCCCCCTACCTCGTGGGCCCCCTGTGGCTGTAGGGGAACGTAGTAATTTCAAAAATTTTCCTACGCACACGCAAGATCATGGTGATTCATAGCAACGAGGGGAGAGTATGATATACGTACCCTTGTAGATCGCAACGGAAGCGTTGACACAACGTAGAGGAAGTAGTCATACGTCTTCTTCCCGATCCGACCGATCCAAGCACCGTTACTCCGGCACCTCCGAGTTCTTAGCACACGTTCAGCTCGATGACGATCCTCGGGCTCCGATCCAGCAAAGCGTCGAGGAAGAGTTCCGTCAGCACGACGGCGTGGTGACGATCTTGATGTACTACCGACGCAGGGCTTCGCCTAAGCACTGTAACGGTATGATCGAGGTGGAATTTGGTGGCAGGGGGCACCGCACACGGCTAAGGAACGATCTCAAGGATCAACTTGTGTGTCTTGGGGTGTCCCCTGCCCCCGTATATAAAGGATGAAGGAGGGGAGGCTGGCCGGCCAAGGAGGGAGGCGCAGGAGGAGTCCTACTCCTACCGGGAGTAGGACTCCCCCCCTCAATCCTATTCCTAATAGGATTCCTTAAAGGGGAGAGGGAGAGAGAGGTGGCCGGCCCCTCTCCTAGTCCTAATAGGACTAGGGAGAGGGGGGAGGCGCAGCCCTATGTGGGCTGCCTTCTCACCTTTCCACTAAGGCCCATGTTAGCCCATTTGGCTCCCGGGGGGTTCCGGTAACCCTCCCGGTAATCCGGTAAAATCCCGATTTCACCCGGAACACTTCCGATGTCCAAACAAAGGCTTCCAATATATCAATCTTTACGTCTCGACCATTTCGAGACTCCTCGTCATGTCCGTGATCACATCCGGGACTCCGAACAACCTTCGGTACATCAAAATGCATAAACTCATAATAACTGTCATCGTAACGTTAAGCGTGCGGACCCTACGGTTCGAGAACAATGTAGACATGACCGAGACACATCTCCGGTCAATAACCAATAGCGGGACTTGGATGCCCATATTGGCTCCCACATATTCTACGAAGATCTTTATCGGTCAGACCGCATAACAACATACGTTGTTCCCTTTGTCATCGGTATGTTACTTGCCCGAGATTTGATCGTCGGTATCCAATACCTACTTCAATCTCGTTACCAGCAAGTCTCTTTACTCGTTCCGTAATACATCATCCTGCAACTAACTCATTAGTTGCAATGCTTGCAAGGCTTTAAGTGATGTGCATTACCGAGAGGGCCCAGAGATACCTCTCCGACAATCGGAGTGACAAATCCTAATCTCGAAATACGCCAACCCAACATCTACCTTTGGAGCCACCTGTAGTACTCCTTTATAATCACCCAGTTACGTTGTGACGTTTGGTAGTACCCAAAGTGTTCCTCCGGCAAACGGGAGTTGCATAATCTCATAGTCATAGGAACATGTATAATTCATGGATAAAGCAATAGCAACATACTAAACGATCGGGTGCTAAGCTAATATAATGGGTCATGTCAATCAGATCATTCAACTAATGATGTGACCGTTAATCAAATGACAACTCATTTGTCTATGTTAGGAAACATAACCATCTTTGATCAACGAGCTAGTCTAAGTAGAGACATACTAGTGGACACTCTGTTTGTCTATGTATTCACACATGTATTATGTTTCCGGTTAATACAATTCTAGCATGAATAATAAACACTTTATCATGATTTAAGGAAATAAATAATAACTTTATTATTGCCTCTAGGGCATACTAGTCAAGTAGAGGCATACTAGTGACACTCTGTTTGTCTATGTATTCACACATGTATTATGTTTCCGGTTAATACAATTCTAGCATGAATAATAAACATTTATCATGATATAAGGAAATAAATAATAACTTTATTATTGCCTCTAGGGCATATTTCCTTTCAGTCTCCCACTTGCACTAGAGTCAATAATCTAGTTCACATCGCCATGTGATTTAACATCAATAGTTCACATCACCATGTGATTAACACCCATAGTTCACATCGTCATGTGACCAACACTCAAAGGGTTTACTAGAGTCAGTAATCTAGTTCACATCTCTATGTGATTAACACCCAAAGAGTACTAAGGTGTGATCATGTTTTGCTTGTGAGATAATTTTAGTCAACGGGTCTGTCACATTCAGATCCGTAAGTATTTTGCAAAATTCTATGTCTATCAATGCTCTGCATGGAGCTACTCTAGCTAATTGCTCCCACTTTCAATATGTATCCAGATTGAGACTTAGAGTCATCTGGATAGTGTCAAAAACTTGCATCGACGTAACCTTTACGACGAACCTTTTTGTCACTTCCATAATCGAGAAACATATCCTTATTTCACTAAGGATAATTCTGACCGCTGTCCAGTGATCTACTCCTAGATCACTATTGTACTCCCTTGCCAAATCAGTGCAGGGTATACAATAATCTGGTACACAGCATGGCATACTTTATAGAACCTATGACTGAGGCATAGGGAATGACTTTCATTCTCTTTCTATCTTCTGCCGTGGTCGGGCTTTGAGTCTTACTCAACTTCACACCTTGTAACACAGGCAAGAAACTTTTTCTTTGACTGTTCCATTTTGAACTACTTCAAAATCTTGTCAAGGTATGTACTTATTGAAAAACTTATCAAGCGTCTTGATCTATCTCTATAGATCTTGAAGCTCAATATGTAGCAGTTTACCGAAGTCTTTCTTTGAAAAACTCCTTTCAAACACTCCTTTTATGCTTTACAGAATAATTCTACATTATTTCCGATCAACAATATGTCATTCACATATACTTATCAGAAATGCTGTAGTGCTCCCACTCACTTTCTTGTAAATACAGGCTTCACCGCAAGTCTGTATAAAACTATATGCTTTGATCAACTCATCAAAGCGTATATTCCAACTCCGAGATGCTTTGCACCAGTCCACAGACAGATCGCTGGAGCTTGCATATTTAGTTAACACCTTTAGGATTCGACAAAACCTTCTAGTTGCATCGTATACAACTCTTCTTTAGCAAATCCATTAAGGAATGCAGTTTTGTTCCCTTTGCCAGATTTCATAAAATGCGGCAATTGCTAACATGATTCGGACAGACTAAGCATAGATACGAGTGATAAAATCTCATCGTAGTCAACACCTTGAACTTGTCGAAAACCTTTTGCGACAATTCTAGCTTTGTAGATAGTAACACTACTATCAGACGTCCGTCTTCCTCTTGAAGATCCATTTATTTTCTATGGCTTGCCGATCAACGGGCAAGTCAACCAAAGTCCAAACTTTGTTCTCATACATGAATCACTCTTCAGATTTCATGGTTTCAAGCCACTTTGCCGGAATCTGGGCTCACCATCGCTTCCTTCATAGTTCGTAGGCTCGTCATGGTCAAGTAACATGACCTCTAGAACAGGATTACCGTACCACTCTGGTGCGGTTCTCACTCTGGTTTACCTACAAGATTCGGTAGTAACTTGATCTGAAGTTACATGATCATCATCATTAGCTTCCTCACTAATTGGTGTAGTAGTCACAGGAACAGATTTTGTTGATGAACTACTTTCCAATAAGGGAGAAGGTACAATTACCTTATCAAGTTCTACTTTCTTCCCACTCACTTCTTTCGAGAGAAACTCCTCTCCAGAAAGTTTGAATTTTAGCAACAAAATGTCTTGCCTTTCGGATCTGTGATAGAAGGTGTATCCATAGTTTCCTTTGGATATCCTATGAAGATGCACTTCTCCGATTGGGAGTTTTGAGCTTATCGGGATGAAAACTTTTTCATATAAGCATCGCAACCCCAAACTTTAAGAAACGACAACTTTGGTTTCTTGCCAAACCATAGTTCATAAGGCGTCGTCTCGACGGATATAGATGGTGCCCCTTTTTAACGTGAATGCAGCTGTCTCTAATGCATGACCCCAAAAACAATAGTGGTAAATCGGTAAGAGACATCATAGATTGCACTATATCCAATAAAGTACGGTTATGACGTTCGGACACACCATTATGCTATGGTGTTCCAGGTGGCGTGAGTAGTGAAACTATTTCACATTGTTTTTAACTGAAGCCAAACTCGTAACTCAAATACTTTTCTCTACGATCAGATCATAGAAACTTTATTTTCTTGTTACGGTGATTTTCACCTTCACTCTAAAATTCTTTGAACTTTGTCAAATGTTTCAGACTTATGTTTCATCAAGTAGATATACTCATATCTGCTCAAATCATCTGTGAAGATCAGAAAATAATGATACCTGTCGCGAGCCTCAATATTCATCGGACCACATACATCAGTATGTATGATTTCCAACAAATCTGTTGCTCGCTCCATTGTTCCGAAGAACAGAGTCTTAGTCATCTTGCCCATGAGGTATGGTTCGTAAGCATCAACTGATTCATAATCAAGTGATTCCAAAAGCCCATCAGCATGGAGTTTCTTCATGCGCTTTACACCAATATGACCTAAACGGCAGCGCTACAAATAAGTTGCACTATCATTATTAAGTTTGCATCTTTTGGTTTCAATATTATGATTATGTGTATCACTACGATCGAGATCCAACGAACTATTTTCATTGGGTGTGTAACCATATAAGGTTTTATTCATGTAAACAGAACAACAATTTATTCTCTTACTTAAATGAATAACCGTATTACAATAAACATGATCAAATCATATTCATGCTCAACGCAAACATCAAATAACACTTATTTAGGTTCAACACTAATCCCGAAATTATGGGGAGTGTGCGATGATGATCATATCAATCTTGGAACCACTTCCAACACACATCGTCACTTTACCCTTAACTAGTCTCTGTTTATTCTGCAACTCCCGTTTCGAGTTACTAATCTTAGCAACTGAACTAGTATCAAATACTGAGGGTTTGCTATAAACACTAGTAAAGTACACATCGATAACATGTATATCAAATATACTTATGTTCACTCTGCCATCCTTCTTATCCACCAATCACTTGGGGTAATTCCACTTCCAGTGACCAGTCCCTTTGCAGTAGAAGCACTTAGTCTCAGGCTTAGGATCAGACTTGGGCTTCTTCACTTGAGCAGCAACTTGCTTGCCGTTCTTCTTGAAGTTCCCCTTCTTCCCTTTGCCCTTTTCTTGAAACTAGTGGTCTTGTCAACCATCAACACTTGATGTTTTTCTTGATTTCTACCTTCGTTGATTTCAGCATCACGAAGAGCTTAGGAATTACTTTTGTCATCCCTTGCATATTATAGTTCATCACGAAGTTCTACTAACTTGGTCATGGTGACTAGAGAATTCTGTCAATCACTATCTTATCTGGAAGATTAACTCCCACTTGATTCAAGCGATTGTAGTACCCAGACAATCTGAGCACATGCTCACTAGTTGAGCGATTCTCCTCCATCTTTTAGCTATAGAACTTATTGGAGACTTCATATCTCTCAACTCGGGTATTTGCTTGAAATATTATCTTCAACTCCTGGAACATCTCATATGGTCCATGACGTTCAAAACGTCTTTGAAGTCCCGATTCTAAGCCATTAAGCATGGTGCACTAAACTATCAAGTAGTCATCATATTGAGCTAGCCAAACGTTCATAACGTATGCATCTGCTCCTACAATAGGTCTGTCACCTATCGGTGCATCAAGGACATATTTTTTCTGTGCAGCAATGAGGATAAACCTCAGATCACGGATCCAATCCGCATCATTGCTACTAACATCTTTCAACATAATTTTCTCTAGGAACATATCAAAATAAAACGCAGGGAAGCAACAACGCGAGCTATTGATCTACAACATGATTTGCAAAATACTACCAGGACTAAGTTCATGATAAATTTAAGTTCAATTTAATCATATTACTTAAGAACTCCCACTTAGATAGATATCCCTCTAATCCTCTAAGTGATCACGTGATCCAAATCAACTAAACCATAACCGATCATCACGTGAGATGGAGTAGTTTTCAATGGTGAACATCGCTATGTTGATCATATCTACTATATGATTCACGCTCGACCTTTCGGTCTCCGTGTTCCGAGGCCATATCTGTATATGCTTGGCTCGTCAAGTATAACCTGAGTATTCCGCTTGTGCAACTGTTTTGCACCCGTTGTATTTGAACGTAGAACCTATCACACCCGATCATCACGTGGTGTCTCAGCACGAAGAACTTTTGCAACGGTGCATACTCAGGGAGAACACTTCTTGATAATTTAGTGAGAGATCATCTTATAATGCTACCGTCAATCAAAGCAAGATAAGATGCATAAAAAGATAAACATCACATGCAATTAATATAAGTGATATGATATGGCCATCATCATCTTGTGCTTGTGATCTCCATCTCCGAAGCACCGTCATGATCACCATCGTCACCGGCGCGACACCTTGATCTCCATCGTAGCATCGTTGTCGTCTCGCCAATCTTATGCTTCCACGACTATCACTACCGCTTAGTGATAAAGTAAAGCATTACATCGCGATTGCATTGCATACAATAAAGCGACAACCATATGGCTCCTGCCAGTTGCCAATAACTCGGTTACAAAACATGATCATCTCATACAATAAAATTTAGCATCATGTCTTGACCATATCACATCACAACATGCCCTGCAAAAACAAGTTAGACGTCCTCTACTTTGTTGTTGCAAGTTTTACGTGGCTGCTACGGGCTTAAGTAAGAACTCATCTCACCTACGCATCAAAACCACAACAATAGTTCGTCAAATAGACTCCATTTTAACCTTCTCAAGGACCGGGCATAGCCACACTTGGTTCAACTAAAGTTGGAGAGACAGTCTTCCGCAAGCCATCTATGTGCAAAGCACGTCGAGGGAACCGGTCTCGCGTAAGAGTACGCGTAAGGTTGGTCCGGATCGTCTCGTCCAACAATACCGCCGAACCAAAGTATGACATGCTGGTAGGCAGTATGACTTGTATCGCCCACAACTCACTTCTGTTCTACTCGTGCAAATAACATCAAACCATAAAAACCTAGGCTCGGATGCCACTGTTGGGGAACGTAGTAATTTCAAAAAATTTCCTACGCACACGCAAGATCATGGTGATGCATAGCAACGAGGGGAGAGTCTGATCTACGTACCCTTGTAGATCGCAACGGAAGCGTTGACACAACGTAGAGGAAGTAGTCGTACGTCTTCTTCCCGATCCGACCGATCCAAGCACCGTTACTCCGGCACCTCCGAGTTCTTAGCACACGTTAGCTCGATGACGATCCTCGGGCTCCGATCCAGCAAAGCGTCGAGGAAGAGTTCCGTCAGCACGACGGCGTGGTGACGATCTTGATGTACTACCGACGCAGGGCTTCGCCTAAGCACTACAACGGTATGATCGAGGTGGAATTTGGTGGCAGGGGGCACCGCACACGGCTAAGGAACTGCCTCAGTATATAAAGGACTAGAGGGGGGAGGCTGGCCGGCCAAGGTGTGGCGCGCCAGGAGAGTCCTACTCCCTCTGGGAGTAGGATTCCCCCCCCCAATCCTAGTTGGAATAGGATTCGCGGAGGGGGAAAAGAGAGAGAGGGGGCCGGCCACCTCTCCTAGTCCTAATAGGACTAGGGGAAGGGGGAGGCGCACAACCATGTAGGGCTGCCTCTTCTCTTTTCCACTAAGGCCCATCATGGCCCATTTAGCTCCCGGGGGGTTCCGGTAACCTTCCCGGTACTCCGGTAAAATCCCGATTTCACCCGGAACACTTCCGATATCCAAACATAGGCTTCCAATATATCAATCTTTATGTCTCGACCATTTAGAGACTCCTCGTCATGTCCGTGATCACATCCGGGACTCCGAACAACCTTCGGTACATCAAAATGCATAGACTCATAATATAACTGTCATCGTAACCTTAAGCGTGCGGATCCTACGGGTTCGAGAACAATGTAGACATGACCGAGACACGTCTTCAGTCAATAACCAATAGCGGGACCTGGATTCCCATATTGGCTCCTACATATTCTACGAAGATCTTTATCGTCAGACCGCATAACAACATACGTTGTTCCCTTTGTCATCGGTATGTTACTTGCCCGAGATTCGATCGTCGGTATTCCAGTACCTAGTTCAATCTCGTTACCGGCAAGTCTCTTTACTCGTTCTGTAATACATCATCCCGCAACTAACTCATTAGTTGCAATGCTTGCAAGGCTTAAGTGATGTGCATTACCGAGAGGTCCCAGAGATACCTCTCCGACAATCGGAGTGACAAATCCTAATCTCGAAATACGCCAACCTAACATGTACCTTTGGAGACACCTGTAGAGCTCCTTTATAATCACGCAGTTACGTTGTGACGTTTGGTAGCACACAAAGTGTTCCTTCGGCAAACGGGAGTTGCATAATCTCATAGTCATAGGAACATGTATAAGTCATGAAGAAAGCAATAGCAACATACTAAACGATCGGGTGCTAAGCTAATGGAATGAGTCATGTCAATCAGATCATTCAACTAATGATGTGATCCCGTTAATCAAATAACAACTCTTTGTCCATGGTTAGGAAACATAACCATCTTTGATTAACGAGCTAGTCAAGTAGAGGCATACTAGTGACACTCTGTTTGTCTATGTATTCACACATGTATTATGTTTCCGGTTAATACAATTCTAGCATGAATAATAAACATTTATCATGATATAAGGAAATAAATAATAACTTTATTATTGCCTCTAGGGCATATTTCCTTCAAAAATCATGTTAAAATCTCAGCGCAATCGGAGTTATGGATCTCTGGGAATAAAAGAAACAGTTTTCGACCAGATCTAGGGAACGCGAAACAGAAGAGATCAGAGCGGGAGATCCAATCTCGGAGGGGATCCCGCACCTCCACCACCATGGAGGCCATGGACCAGAGGGGGAACTCTCCTCCCATCTAGGGGAGGCCAAGGAAGAAGAAGAAAGAGGGGGCTCTCTCCCCTCTCTCTCGGTGGCGCCGGAACGGCACCGGAACGTCGCCAGGGCAAGGATCGTGACGGCAATATACATCAACAATCTTGATACCTCAACACCAACTTTCCCCCCTCTATGCAGCGGTGCAACACCTCTTCTCCCCGTTGTAATCTCTACTTAAACATGGTGCTCAACTCCATATATTATTTCCCAATGATATTTGGCTATCCTATGATGTTTGAGTAGATCCGTTTTGTCCTATGGGTTAATCGTGATCTTGGTTGGCATGAGTGTATATTTTATTTATCGTGTTGTCCTACAGTGCCCTCCGTGTCACGCAAATGGAGGGACCCTCGCTGTAGGGTGTTGCAATATGTTCATGATTTGCTCATTGCCGGTTGCGGGGGTGACATCAGCCTAAGCATGGATACGCGGGTTGTTGCGTATGGGAGTAAAGAGGACTTGATACTTAATGCTATAGTTGCGTTTCACGACCTTAATGATCTTTAGTAGTTGCGGATGCTTTTTAGATTTCCAATCATAAGTGCATATGATCCAAGTAGAGAAAGTATGTTAGCTCATGCCCCTCTGTCATATAAAATTGCATGAATGATTACCGGTCTAGTTATCGATTGCGTGGGACAAATGAATTTCTTGTTGACAAAAACTATCTACTTTTATCACCTTGCAATTTATTCATAGTTTTATTCTCGCAAAGTACTCATAGTTTATTCTTGCAAAATAGTTTTATACTTGTTTTAGGTAAAACAGACGTCAAGTGTGCATAGAGTTGTATCGGTGGTCGATAGAACTTCAGGGAATATTTGTTCTACCTTTAGCTCCTCGTTGGGTTCGATGATGTCTACTACGCAACCTTCTTCTTGTAGACTCGTGTTGGGCCTCCAAGCATAGAGTTTTGTAGGATAGTAGCAATTTTCCCTCAAGTGGATGACCTAAGGTTTATCAATCCATGGGAGGCGTAGGATGAAGATGGTCTCTCTCAAACAACCCTGCAACCAAATAACGAAGAGTCTCTTGTGTCCCCAACGCACCCAATACAATGGTAAATTGTATAAGTGCACTAGTTCGGAGAAGAGATGGTGATACAAGTGCAATATGGATGGTAGATATAGGTTTTTTTAATCTGAAAATATATAAAAAAAGCAAGGTAGCAAGTGGTAAAAGTGAGCGAAAACGGTATTGCAATGCTTCGAAACAAGGCCTAGGGTTCATACTTTCACTAGTGCAAGTTGTCTCAACAATGATAACATAATTAGATCATATGTCAATCCCTCAACGTGCAACAAATATTCACTCCAAAGTCACTAATAGCGGAGAATAAACAAATATATTATTGTAGAGTATGAAACCACCTCAAAGTTATTCTTTTCGTTCGATCTATTGGGCTATTCCCATAAGTGTCACTGATACGTCTCCAACGTATCTATAATTTTTGATTGTTCCATGTTGTTATATTATCAATCTTGGATGTTTTATAATCATTTTATAGTCATTTTATATCATTTTTGGTACTAACCTATTGACATAGTGCCAAGTGCTAGTTGTTGTTTTTTTCCATGTTTTTTACATCGTAGGAAATCAATATCAGACGAAGTCCAAATGCCACGAAACTCCATGGAAAATTTTTATGGGCCAGAAGGAACACAATGGGCCCTGGTTGCACCTGGGGGAGTTCCAAGGAGGGGACAAACCACCATGGTGCACTAGGAGGCCCAGACGCGCCCTGGTGGGTTGTGCCCACCTCGGGTGCCCCACAGACCGCCTCTTTGCTCTACAAGTACCCCAAAAATACCAGAACCCTAGGGGAGTCGAAGAAATATTCATCCAACCGCCGCAGAGTCCAGAACCACCAGATCCAATCTAGACACAATCTCGGATGGGGTTCACCACCTCCATTGGTGCCTCTCTGATGATGCGTGAGTTGTTCTTTGTAGACCTTCGGGTCCGTAGTTAGTAGCTAGATGACTTTCTCTCTCTCTCTCTCTTGCTGAATTCTCAATACAATGGTCTCTTGGAGATCCATATGATGTAACTCTTTTTGCGGTCTGCTGGTTGGGATCCGAGGAACTTTGAGTTTATGATCAGTCATATCTTTTTATATCCATGAAAGTTATTTCAGTTTTTTTGATCTCTTATATGCATGATCTCTTATAGCCTCATATTTCTTCTCCAATATTTGGGTTTTGTTTGGCAAACTTAATCTATTTATCTTGCAATGGGAAGAGGTGCCCGGTAGTGGGTTCGATCTTACGGTGCTTGATCCAGTGACAGAAAGGGAAACAACACGTATGTATCGTTGCTACTAAGGATGAAAAGATGTGATCTATATCTACGCAATAGATAAATGGATCTTGTCTACATCATGTCATTGTTCTTATTGCATTACTCCGTTTTCCATGAACTTAATACACTAGATGCATGCTGGATAGCAGTCGATGTGTAGAGTAATAGTAGTAGATGCAGGCAGGAGTCGGTCTACTAATCTTGGATGTCATGCCTATGTAATGATCATTGCCTAGATATCGTCATAATTATTTGAGGTTCTATCAATTGCCCGACAGTAATTTGTTTACCCACCGTTTGCTATGTTTCTCGAGAGAAGCCACTAGTGAAACCTACGCCTCTCGGGTCTTCTTTCTCATATATTTGCTTGTGATCTACCTTTCCTTTGCATTTTTATTCAGATATATTAAACCAAAAATACAAAAAATACTTTGCTGCACTTTATTTAATTTGCGATCTATTATTTCAATCTATTACCAATTTCTGGCATCGTTACCCGAAAGGGATTGACAACCCCTTTAACACGTTGGGTTGCGAGGTGTTGTTATTTGTGTGCAAGTGTTGTTTACGTTGTGTTGCTTGGTTCTCCTACTGATTCGATAACCTTGGTTTCTTCACTGAGGGGAATACCTATGGTTGTGCTGCATCAACTCTTCCAGTTTTGGGAAATACCAACGTAGTCCTAGCAGACGTGAGCTTTTCTGGCGCTATAGTCAGAGAGCAATCAAAAGGAATTTCTGGCGCTGTTTCCGGGGAGGATCTTCAACATAACCAGGTTCCTAATCACAAATGTCATCTTGCAATTTACATCATTTGCCATTTGCCTCTCGTTTTCCTATCCCCCACTTCAGAAAAAATTGTCGTTTTATTCGCCTCTCCTTTTCCGTTCGCCGTTTCCTTGCCCGATATGTTTTGAGTGCAATCTTGTTGTGTAGTCATCACCACTCAAGAGAACAGCAAGTTATGTGATTTCTCAAATACCAACAACAATGATTTTATTAGCACTCCGCTTGCTCCTCCTGCCACTAGTGCGGAGACTTGTGATATTAATACTGCTTTGCTGAATCTTGTTATGAAAGACCAATTTTCTGGCACTCCTAATGACGGTGCCGCGTCCCATCTTAATACCTTAGTGGAATTATGCGATATGCAAAAGAAAAAAGATGTGTACAATGATGTGGTCAAGATGAAATTATTTCCGTTTTCTTTGTGTGATTCTCTAAAATTTTGGTTCTCTTCTTTGCCTCGCAATAGTATCGATTCTTGGAATAAGTGCAAAGATGCTTTTATCACTAAGTATTTTCCTCCCGCAAAAACTATTTCCCTTAGAACCCATATCATGAGTTTCAAGCTACTTGAACACAAGCATGTTACACAATCTTGGGAAAGGATGAAAATGATGCTAAGGAATTGCCCAACTCATGGGTTAAATCTTTGGATGATCATACAAAAATTTTTATGCGGGGTTGAATTTTGTTTCTTGTAATCTTTTAGATTCCACCGCGGGTGGATCTTTTATGGAAATTACTTTGGGTGAAGCCACCAAATTTCTTGATAATATCATGGCAAATTATGCACAAGGGCATACCGAAAGGGCTCCTACTAGTAAAGAAGTTAATTCGGTTGAAGAAATTTCTTCTTTGAGTGATAAAGTTGATGCTCTTATGAAATTGGTTGCTAGTAAAAGTGCTCCTATTGATTTTAATGATATGCCTTTGTCTACTTTGATTGAGAAAAATAGTGATGCCATTGATGCGAATTTTATTTCTCACAATAATTTCAACAACAATGCTTATAGAGGAAATTTTAATCCTAGGCCTTTTCCTAGTAATACCCCTAATAATTATGGTAATTCCTATGGAAGTCAATCTTACAATAATAATAGGAATACCTCTGATCTTGAGAATAATATTAAATAATTTATCAACACGCAAAAAGTTTTCAACACTTCCATAGAAGAAAAGTTGAATAAGATTGATGATTTGTCTAGAAGTGTTGATAGAATTGCTCATGATGTAGAAAATCTCAAGTTGAAAATTTTTGCGCCTAAAGTTGATGAATCAATTAAAGCTCTTTATGTTTCTATGGATGAAAGTAAGAAAAGAACTGCTGTGCTTAGAGCTAAAAGAGAATTTTAGGAAAAAGTGTTTTCTAGTGATTTCTTTCGCAAAAATGACGAAGATCTTAAAATGATTGGTGTTTCTTCTATTGATTCTTTGTTTAGTAAAGTTAAGATTGATAAAAAAGGGACTGGAGAAGAGTCAACTTTAGGTAGAAGGCATCCCAATATTTTGGAGTGTGAAAATCTCATTGAGAAAATTGATGAAAGTGGGTTTGGAGAGGTCAAAACTTTAGCTAGTGATGTGCCCACTCTTTTGGATTACAAAGACTTGAATTATGATACTTGCTCACTGATTGATTGTATTTCTTTATTGCGATCCATGCTAAATTTACCCCATGCCTATGAACAAAACAAAGCTTTTACTAAACATACTGTTGATGCTATGATGAAAGCTTTGGAAGAAAATTGGAATTAGAAGTTTCAATTCCTAGAAAATTGCATGATGAATGGGAACCTACTATCAAAGTCAAGATTAAAAATTATGATTGTTTTACTTAGTGTGACTTGTGTGGTAGTGTTTCTACAATTTTGAAATCTTTATGTGTTGTGCTTGGTCTTACCTGTGACGCCCCGAGACTGTTGGGCCTAGTGTCTTTCAGTTATTCTCTGTTGTTGCCTTGTCTTTTGCTTGCGTGTTGCATCTTGCCATGTCATCATGTGCATTGCATCATCATGTTTTCAAAACTTGCATCCGTCTGGGTTCTCCAGTTCACCCCATTGTCCGTTCTGAGCCAAGACACACTTGCACGCGCCCGCGCCATGTCTGAAATATTATTTTATAAGTGGCCGGTAAATGTTCTTGGAATGGGTTCAAAGTTGGCATGCGGTGTTGCCAAGTTTCATCGCATTCGGAGTCCGTTTGATGCCCCAACGGATAACTATAGCGACATTATAGCCGGTCTAACGTCGGACGTTTTCGGTCTTTGAAAATAGTCGCCGGGCTGCACTCCTTCCCCCTCTCTCTTCTCAGTCCAACCACACACTTGACCTCGTTCGCCTAACCCCGCTTTACAATGCATCGACCCCTTACGCGTGTCTGAAACTTCCCCGAACCAGACACACTCAGTCGTCACCGATGGAACCGGATCAACCCCAAAGATCTATAAAGTATCTTCGAGCAAGGCCTCAAGCTCCTCATGTGTGTCTGAAACTTTCCCAAACCCGACACACTCAGGTGTCACCGATGGGCCCGGATCAACCGGACACACTCAGTTGTCACCAGGATCCAGCAAGGCCTCAAGCTCCTCGCGCCAAGCAACCCTCCTGGCCGCCTCCCTCCTCCCGTGCTTCAAACCAGGGCAGGTTGGAACCAGCGCCCGAGCACGAGCTCCACTCGATCCCTCTCCTTCCCGGCAACATGGACATGCCGCTGCCTGTAGCTTCCATTCCCGCCGACCACGACCAGCTCCGCCAGGCCGGCCTCGCCCATGCCTTTCCTCCTTCCTTTTCTTTCTCCCTCTCTCTTTTCTTACCTCTCTCCTCGTCATGATAGGAGCAGCCATGGCGCCCGAGTGCCTTGAGTTTGCCAGCCCGTCAGATGGATTCAGCTCGCGCCACTCAAGCTCCTCTCCGCCGATGAGCCACGACAGCAGCACATCTTCCGTCTCCCTCCTCTCGCGGTTGCTCTCTTCTCACGTCTCTCTACCTTCTGATGTCCAAAACGCCGATGCCCCGCCTCAAGCCACTACCGCCGGTCACCGAGGCCACCCTGACCTCGACTTCGACCGCTCCGGCGACCGCGCCCGTTGACTATGCCGTTCCGTGAGTCGCCGTTCCTCACCGGAGAATGCTGCCGTTCCGCGAGTCACCGTTCCTCACTGGAGTACGTTTCCAGGCAACCAAGCCTCCTCTGCATCATGCGCATCGTCGCGGGTTCCCTTCCTCCTCGACTCCATCAAGCCCTGCCGGAGATGGGTTCCCGACGCCCAGATATACATCTCCGACCATCCTCGCTGTTTCCCGTTGCCGGCGCGCCGCCCGTTGCAAGAGAGCTCACCCCTGCCCCTGTATCCCGCCTCTACGTCCTCTGCTTCGCCTGTGGTCGAGCGAGACGACCACAAATGCTGCCGCGTTGACCGCTTCGTCAACCGGCCTCCCGTGCCAGATCGCGTGGACGACCCAGCAGCCGGCTTGCTACTGGCAAGGCCCAGTGCCCTGCCGGCCTCCCTCCTCCACCGAACGGGCCAAGGCCCATGGTGAGCAAATCCCCCAGCCCAGGGTGCTTTAGATTCAGCCCGTACGTGTTTTTTTCCTTTGTGCGATTTTATCAATTATCCAGGGATTTGCAGTTTTGCAGAAAAGTCCCTCTAGATCATGCATTTCATATCTCACAAACTATGCATCATATGTAAATAATTTATATATGTAAAATGCTTAGATTTTTGTGTTGTTTCATAATATGCAACTTTCATCCATATTTATATTGTTTAAATTGTTGTTTGCTTTAATTTACCTATATAACATGCTAAAATGATTTAATTCATAACTAAATAACCGTAGCTCCATTTTAAATAAAC
Source organism: Triticum urartu (assembly GCF_003073215.2). Lineage (NCBI taxonomy): Eukaryota > Viridiplantae > Streptophyta > Magnoliopsida > Poales > Poaceae > Triticum > Triticum urartu. The sequence goes on from NC_053028.1 coordinate 573,153,914, forward strand.
ATTATATGTAAATGGGGTAGAAAGATGTATAGTTTAACATGGTGGCATTATTTTGCATGTTAAACAACTCTAAAATATGCTTTAGGGCAGAATAGTAACAAACCCTAAATTGCATATGAGGATTTTCCGGTCTTGTTGCTTGTTGTTCCGGCCTCATTTAAACTTGCCTAGTTAGGTAGTTTTATCATGCTTCATCTCTTGCCATGTTTAACAACTTTTAATATTGTTGGGTACATAAACAAGAGTGAACTAAATAAGTCATGTGGTGTTTCATCAGTATGCAACTCGTTGCATATTGAGCTCCACTTAATTTGTAGTATTGTTTGTGCACTTTGCCATGCCATGCCTCATTAAACCGGACATGCATCATACTTGTTTGCGCATCATGTCATGTATATGTGACAGTTGCTTACTTTGTTGCTTGCTTCTTTCCAGGCTGCTTCTCTCGTTAGCTTCGATTTTGTTCGGGAGTTGTGAGGATCCGTTCAACTACGTCCGTTTGTCTTCTTTATGGACTCGTTCTTCTTCCTTGCAGGATCTCAGGCAAGATGATCATACCCTCGAAATCACTTCTATCGCTATGTTGTTCGTTCTATCGCTATGTCGCGCTACCTACCACTTGCACTACAAAAAAAGACACATCCATGACATTTTGGGCCGAACAATTTTTTTTTGTCATACATATGTATGACGATAATTGTGACAAAACCCGATATCATCATAGATGTGGTGGGATCCTACTTCTATGAAAAAAAATCATGACAGAAAATGGGCTTTTCGTCCTGGGCGGGCCGGAGACGCAGCTGCATGACATTCTTTGGGCCGTCCATGACGGAAAAAACCATGGTACAAGCGAGGGCGAGGAAAATTTCGGGGAGTTCCCGGTTACGGTGGGAGGTCGGGGGCCGAGGCGATGTGTGTTTCTCTCATACACATATGCACGTGTGTGCAAGGCGTTGGCTCTAACTGAACCCGAGCGAGGCGTTGGGCTCTAACGGAACCCGAGCGATTGCACTACAGGCTATGCGTTACTGAACCCGAGCGATCGATCGATGGCTGTTAACTGAACCCGGTCGAGCGATTCCTTCGCTACTGCTGCTAACTGAAGCCGATCGATTGGATGAATAGTGAGCGTTGTGGGGGGGGGTGGATGAACAGTGAGCGGTGGCGTTGCCTCTGGATGAACAGGACCCCGTGGTGTGGTGGAGGGCTGGATGAACAGTAGACGGTGGACAGGTGCCCGTGGAGGGGTGGTTGAAGACGACCTCGTGGTGTGGAGGGCTGGATGAACAGTAGACGGGGAGGGGTGCCCGTGGAGGGGTGGTTGAACAGTAGCCGGTGGAGTAGCGCGCGGTGGAGGCTAGATGAACAGGAGCCCGTGGAGGCTGGAGGAGGTCGACTGTGGAGATGAACAGTATCCCGTGGAGTCCCATTTTGCGGTACATCACACCCCTCCCGATGAACAGGACCCCCGTTTCGACCGTAGGAGGTCCATTTCATCCGTTTTGTGGTACCCACACCCCTCCCGATCAACAGGACCCCCGTTTCGACCGTAGGAGGTCCGTTTCGTCCATTTTGCGGTACGCCACACCCCTCCCGATCAACAGGACCCCCATTTCGACCGTAGTAGGTCCGTTTCCTCCGTTTTGCGGTACGCCAGACCCCTCCCTATCAACAGGACCCCGTTCCGAATGTAGGAGGTCCGTTTCCTCCGTTGTGCAGTACGCCAGGCCTCGTTTCCATCGCCTGTTCTGTCCAAGCCCTCCCGATGAACACGACCATGCATTCCGTTCCCACCCAGCCGGTTGGCTCCCACGCGTTCCGTTGCCTCCCGATGAACACGACACATTCCGTTGCCTCCCCATGAACACGACGCATTCCGTTGCCTCCCCATGAACATGACGACGACGACGCTGTTTCTCCGTTCCGACCCAGCCATGTACACGAGCCCTCGCCGTACGTATGCGCGAGTAGGTTTTCGAGACCCCACCCGTATGTACACATACGTGGCCGTATTTTCTTGCTTGCACCCTGGCCGTTGTACGTACGTGTACATGCTACGTGCGCGCCTGTACTACGACACGTACGCGCCTCTACTACGACACGTGCGCGCCTCTACATCCACCAGTATATATGTACGTACACGCTCACGACCAGAATGACAACTCTACGTACGCTTCGACCAGGTGGGTCCCGAATGTCAGGCACTTCCTTGCGTGCGAAGTTGTAGCTGGTGGGTCCCAGCAGTCAGGGGGGCGAATCATTTTGTTTTTTTGCCCGGACGCACTTCCTTGCGTGCAAAGGTGTAGCTGGTGGGTCCCAGCAGTCAGGGGGAAACGTTTTTTTCGCGAAATACGGTGGCACGTCCGGTGGGTCCCCGCTGTTAGGTGGAGGAATACTTATTATGCGCGTAATAAGGAGGCACTTCCTTGCTGCGGCCGTGGACCCAGCTGTCAGCGTCTCCACGCACAGTACTCTTCCAATGTAAGTCGGTCGTTGGCCACATTGACCATGCCGCGCCGAGAGCACCACGGCGGTGGACGACGGCGAGGCCTAGGAAGGGGACGACACGGAGGCAGGGAAGGCTCGACAGTTGTTTCCCACGCGGAGGGGAGTACGACTATATGAGGGTTTACTGGTTCGTCTACCGTCACTGGAGAATAACAGCAGGTGTGGGTGAGTAGAGGGATGGCTAGGCCAGCGATGGGAGTACGGTGGGGCGGTGAGGCCTGCGCGGCAGCACAGCCGACCGCGGGGAGGAGGGAGCAGGCAGTCCCGCCAGCGCTTGTTTGAGCGACTGGAGCAGGAAGAACAGAGATTAAAGAAGCACGACGGCCGTTGGATGGACATCCAACAGTCAGTGCTTGTGCGTCAACCTTTTTTTAGGAAATCCTCAAATCTGTGGAAAACAGCATACAACCCATCTGTCATTATTTCTAATAATTTACAACCCATTTGCTAATTCTTAAGGTTTTTTTGGAGCCCATATTCTTTTTGTTAGCATTACAACCCATATTGTGGCCATAGTTAAAAAATTATACGAAATTTTGCATATTTCGATGCGGTCCGAACTGTTTTTAATCCCAAAATTTCGACTCACATTCAAACTGATTTTAAAAATAAATGTATATCAATATAAAATCCAACAAATTCTCCACACATAAAAATTAATGTAATTTAAAATCTTGAAATGAAAAAAAGATATTTGAAACTAATTGCCGGTTTGATGTGTTTTAAAAATGTACAACCCATTTCTCATTACTGATGGGCCATTTTCTCAGCCGGCCGAATAAAAGCTCTCCTCGTCTTGAAAGATTTGCAGCCCAACAGGCCTGACAAAGCGACTTGCTTGGCAAATCATAAATAAACTGGGCTGTGACCGTGGACCCAGCTGTCAGCTTCTCCACGTACAATACTCTTCTGATGGAAGTCGTTCCTTGACCATGTTGACCACGCCGCACGGAGAGCACCATGGCGAGGCCTAGGAAGGGGATGACGTGAAGCCGGGGAAGACGCGGCAGTGGAAGCCCGCACGGAGAGGAGTACGAGGGTTCACTAGTTCGGCTGCGGTGTGAGGCTGCCGTCGCCGTAGGGCCTGGCCAGCGGTGGGAATAATTGGGGGCGGTGAGGCCTCTGCGGTAGCACAGCCAGCCACGGGAGGCAGGAGCATGAGGCACGACCGCCGCTGCTTTGGGTGGCTAGAACAAGAAGACCAGAGGTTGAAGAAGCACTACGGCCGTTGGATGGACATCGCACGGTCACTTGAGCTAGAATCGTTCATATTGACTAAGTTGACAAAGCCCTTCGTCCCCGTCAACTTAGTAGGCCCACAAGTCAGCCTCCCACCAAGGTGGGTCCCAGCTAGCCGGGGGAGCATTCATTTTTTTGTGTGTAATAAGGAGGCACTTCCGGTGGGTCCGAGCTGACAGTGGGGGGGACGTTTTTTTCGTGAAATACAGTGGCCCGTCCGGTGGGTCCCAGCAGTCAGGGGAAAAGATTTTTTTCGCAAAATACTGGTGGCCCGTCCGGTGGGTCCCCGCTATCAGGTGGAGGAATAATTATTTGCCGCGTAATAAGGAGGCACTTCCTTGCGGCTGCCGTGGACCCAGCTGTCAGCCTCTCCATGTATAGTACTCTTCCGATGGAAGTCGGTCGTTGACCACATTGACCACGCTGCACCGAGAGCACCATGGCGGTGGACGACGGTGAGGCCTAGGAAGGGGACGACGCGGAGCTGGGCAAGACGCGGCAGTGGATGCCCATGCGGAGAGGAGTACGAGCGTTCACTGGTTCGGCTGCGGTGTGAGGCTGTCGTTGCCATAGAATAACAGGGGGTGTGGGTGAGTGGAGGGATGGCCTGGCCAGTGGTGGGAGTAGTATGGGGGCGGTGAGGCCTCCGCGGTAGCATAGCCGGCCACGGGAGGCAGGAGCAGGAAACACGACTGGCGCTGCTTTGGGCGGCTGGAGCAAGAAGACCAGAGGTTGAAGAAGCACTATGGCCGTTCGATGGACATCATACAGTCACTGGAGTATTGACTAAGTTGACAAATCCCTCCGTCCCCGTCAACTTAGTAGGCCCACAAGTCAGCCCAACAATATGGTGGGTCCCAGCTAGCAGGGAGTATTCATTTTTTTGGGCGTAATAAGGAGGCACTTCCTTGCGTGCGAAGATATAACTGGTGGGTCCGACCTGTCAATGGGGGGAACGTTTTTTTCACGAAATACAGAGGCCCTTCCCGTGGGTCCTAGCTGTCAGGTGGAGGAATCATTATTTTGCGCGTAATAAGGAGGCATTTCCTTGCGTGCGGCCGTGGACCCAGCTGTCAGCCTCTCCACGTACAGTCCACTTCCAATGGATGTCGTTCATTGACCATGTTGACCAGGCCGCGCCGAGAGCACCAGGGCGGTGACGACAGCGAGGCCTAGGAAGGGAATGACACAGAGCCAAGGAATACTCGGCAGTTGTTTCCCACGCGGAGGAGTATGAGGGTTTACTGGTTCGTCTGCCGTCGCCGGAGAATAACAGCATGTGGGTGAGTAGAGGGATGGCTAGGCCAGCGATGGGAGTACGGTGGGGCCGTGAGGCTGCGCGACAGCATAGCCGGCCGCAGGAGGAGGGAGCAGGCAGTCCCGCCAGCGCTTATTTGAGCGGCTGGAGCATGAAGAGCAGAGATTGAAGAAGCACGACAGCCGTTGGATGGACATCCAACAGTCGCTACTCTCGTGTGTTGACTAAGTTGACAGGGCGTTGCGTGTGCGTCGACCTTTTTTTATGAAAGCATACGCGTCAACCTGTAGTAGGCGCACAAGTCAGCCTCAAATCTGTGAAAAACAACATACAACCCATCTGCCATTATGTATAATAATGTACATCCCGTTTGCTAATTCTTAAGAATTTTTTTGGAACCCATCTTCTTTTTGTTAGCATTACACCCCATATTGTGACCACGGTTAAAAAGTATACGGAATTTTGCATATTTCGGTGCGGTCAACTGTTTTTAATCCAGAAATATCGATTCACATTCAAAATATTTTGAAAAATAATTTATATAAATATAAAATCCAAATAATTATCCATGCACAAAAATCAATGGAATTTAAGATCTTGTAATGAAAAAAAATTGAAACTAATTCCCGGTTGGACGTGTTTTAAAAATGTACAACCCATTTCTGGGCAAACCGAATGAAACTCACCTCGTCTTGAAAGATTTGCAGCCCAGCAGGGCCGATAAAGCAAGTAGGCCTTGTTTGGGTATTTCTTTTAAAAAATAGAACTGGGCTAGCCATTTTCAGCAAGAAAAAAAACACAACTGGGCTCATGATGTGGTAAATATAAATAAAACCTTGGCTAGACGGGCCACAGCCCCGCACAGCCCCGTTGTTACCTTGATCCGTCGCTAAAACTAGTATAAATAACAACTGCTTGTTCCTAAAAAAACTACGCGACTTGCTGGGTCCCTGGTGTCAGCCGCTCATAGTGTAATTCTCTCGTTTATTGACTATGTTGACAATGGCGTGAGCCCCATTGTAATATCCCAAATTTTCAATTTGGAATATTATACATAGATCATCCATGCATATCATGATTTATTGCATTTCCATTCCGCAATCCTCGAAATCCTAAGCAACTCAAGGACCCACAGAGAGAGTTGGGGATTTTCCGGTTTTCATATTTGATTTTTATCAAATAATGAAACGAGGATTTTGATTTTAATAATTTTTCTCTCCGAAAAATATTTCATATTAAATCAAATGAGTGGAGATAATATACCTTCTCCAAAATAATTGAAATATTGGAGGAAAATTATTTAAAATCATTTATTGGATTTTATTTGGTTTTATTCGGATTTTATTTGCATTAGAAAAATTGCACGTTTTCAAAATTGCATTTTAGGGCCAAGAAAATGTTCAACTTGTCCTAAATATTTTATTTAGACGGTGAAAATTTGTTTTGGCATTTTTAGATTTTTATTTATTTTTCTAGGATTTTTCTTCTGTCGGCGGTATTATAAAAAAAATCCCGCGCCCGACTAGGCCTAGGGCCCAGCCGAGCCAGGTCGGCCCAGCCGCCGCCGCCGACTCGGACGATGAGTCCGAGCCGGACTCCGTCGCCGCCGCCTTGCCCCCTCTTCCAAGCCGCCCCACCCCGCCCCCTTTATATACACGCCGCCCGAGCCCCCCACCGCCACCATCGCCGCCTCCCGCACCCCGCCCCGAGCCGCGCCGCGCCTGCCCGCGCCGCCGCCGCACCCCGCCGCTCAAGCCCTCGCCGGAGCCCCTCGCCGGGGGTAACCGTCGGATCCAACCGCCGGTTTTTCTTAAAAAAATCCGTTTGGTTTTATTTTTTTCAAAACCCTAGTTTTCGTTTTTTAAATAGACTGGTTTTTCTCCGGTTTATTTATTTAGCGAGCGTTCGCTCGTTCGTTTGTTTTAACGAACGCGTTCTTTGTTTAGATCCAGATAACGAACGTTCGTTCGTTAATCTGTTCGTCGTTTTTCTTTTTCTCGGATTTATTCCGCGATTTTTCTGATCGCGATTACTGATTCGATCTTAATTCCTGTTTACCTTTTCGCTCGTTTATCGGAATCAGGCGATTCAAGCGCCATGAGTTTCGTCTCGAAACCCTCTTTCCGGTTAATCAACTCAAACAAGTTTTTGCTACTGTAAAATTTGACCTAAGTTCAAATTAGTAAACGAAGTGGTTTTCTTTCGCCGTTTGGCTTTCGTTGCTTTGTTTGATTTGATTCTTTTTGCGTACCGGAGTTCTTAAGTTGAACTTTCTGGTCAACCTCTCTTATTTGAGTTTTGCTTGTGCTTCGTTGCTTGTTACTTATGTATGTTATTGTTTGCTTGCGATAGAATTCCCGGAGTGCGAAGCGTGTTACTACGAGTCTCTAGGATTCGCGGACCGTCAGCAAGGCAAGTAACACTTTGATCATATCCCATTATTACCCAGTTTTTATGCATTAGTTCCAATCCTCAAACATTGCATGATTAGGATGTCATTAACTTGTGGGTTGGGAAGTAGTTGATGAGGTAGAACCTATTGCCCTGTTATATTCAAACCCTTGGGAGTTACTTCTATGTATTGCTTATATTGCTATGCTATGCCCGTAGACGTGGTTTGGGTTTGAGTGAAATTCATGACAAATGTGAGATTGTTAATTAATGGTTCAACTTAAGGTGGCAACTTAATCAAACAACTGGGTGGATTGAGGCACCTGGGGAACCCAGTGTTGTCTGGTTTTTTTGGAAATCCCGGGGTACCCGTGTGATCTTCCTATGGACCGCCACCCAGGCTCAAAGGGAACTGAGATGATTCATGATAGAAACTTCCGTGTGCAGCCACAAGCTATTATGGGCTCTAGCATAGTTGAGTAAGTTACGTGAAGCTCTTGAAGAGGTAGATCAGCAGGTAGTGGATTTTGTAGGTTTGGTATGGTCTACCCGGAGTAGAGAGTTAACGTTTCTGAAAGACTGTGTCTCGGTCATCCGTTTCTCAAACACCATGTAGTGCGAGAAATACAACGGAGGCGATCGAGTCTTGTGGGGAAAAGTGCGCAAACCTCTGCAGAGTGTACAATCTAATCATGGTTAGCCATGTCCCCGGTTATGGACAATTCTTGAGTATCTAGTACTTGGGTTATCACATGTATCTCACCATGTTTAATTAATATTGTTGGGTTGTTAATCACTTTAATTGGGATTGAGTTGGGGGTACCTTCTCAATGATGTTTCAACCACCATGAAAGTTAAATTAAAATATATTCCTTTGTTGTAGGGAAAAATTGGCTTTACGCAAAAACTATAACCATACGGCTTTCCACCAGCCATATATGCATGTAGTGATAGCATTATTCCGTTTCTGCTCTACTGTGTTATATTGCCAGCATATTCCATGTGCTGACCCGTTTTCGGGCTGCAACGTATTATGTTGCAGACTTTTCAGACGAGGAGTAAGGTTCGTTAGGTCGTTGCCGTGCAGCTCAGCTATGCCGTTGGAGTTGATGGACTCACTTTATCTTCCAAAGCCTTCCACTGTTATCGCATTAGATGGCCTTAAGCCATATTACTGTAATAAGTTCTCTCTTAGACTTTTTGATGTAATAAGTGTGTGAGTGCTACTCTGTTATAAATCCTCAAGTATTGTGTGTGTCAGCATTACCGATCCAGGGATGACACTGAAGCACAGAGACTTGACCATCTGAGGTCGGGACGCTACAAGATGGTATCATAGCACACGCTGAGTGTAGGACACGACCACTAAGATAAACCCTAGGTCACACTTCTCTACTCATTTCTGACTCCTCTCCATTTTCTACTCTTTAGGATGGCGGAGATAAAGAACAAGTTTGGACAACCGGATGAATACACACCTTTTGGACGTCACCTGAAGGAAGTCACTAGATACTTGAACATTGGAATACCAAGCTTCACCGGGACGTACAACGCCACTTTACCATAAGAAGAGCGCTGGATGATTCAAGTACAAGTTCCAGGAAGGACGTTCTCGCCAACCTCTAAACCCATAGAATTTCCTTCGACGCACCAACCTGGAGTTTAGGAAAGAGTATGGCAGCTCACATCACCATGGGACGCATTGGAGAAGTGTATCACAGGGATCTCCAGGACACTATCTACCAAATATGTGGGCGCCGAGACGAGCAATGGGAAGTAATCAGCACTAAGAAGGATAGATCCATTGCAGCTTTCCTCCAAGAGTTAAACCAGCACATTCGACGTCAGGAGAACCAGATGTGTGCGGACATGATGGACTTGAAGAAGGCGAAGACTAGGATCATCGAGCTGGAGGAAGAACTCAAGTTTACCCGCGATGGATATGAGGAGGAAATCAAGACCCTACTGGAGAAGAATGACGACCTAGTTAAGAAGATCGAAGTATTCATGGGAGGACCAGCACCGGGAGTAGAAGACGCCGATTCCACTTACCCGGACAATTACATCATCATCGACGACACCGACTCCGACCCTAGTGATGATGACTTTGAAGACGAAGCTGGAGCAGACATCATGGAGTCTTCCACCGATCAAAATTTCTAGATTACCACCAAATATTAGTAGTATTTCCCCCATGTATATAGTAGTAGTGAGCACTTTTGCGATAGTTCTAGACCGTTTGTATGCCCTTGCTTGATTGATTGAGTGAAATGATTGTGTTTGTCTCATGTGCATATGGGTAGTGCCTTCTCATTAGACCCCTTTTTCTATTCTAATCTATTCCATCTAAACCCATCAGATGCCTCCGAGACGTGACACCGGTTTTGCCTTCCCGCCGGAGCTCACCCAGTTGATCCAGCAGCAGAATGCCTTGATGCAATTGCTAGTTCAGAACCAGGGCAACAACAACAACAACCCACCGCCAGTGGACAACCTAGCCCATTTTCTAATGTTACAGCCGCCGGTGTTTTCCAGTAGCACCGAGCCTATAGATGCTGATGATTGGCTACGCCGTATTGGAAGGGAGTTGACCACCGCAGGTTGCACATATGCTGAGAGGGTGCGCTTTGCCGCACATCAATTGGATGGACCAGCAGCCTCATGGTGGGAGAATTACACAGCCACTTTTCCTGTAGCCAATGTCACTTGGGACCAGTTTCGGCAAGCTTTCCGCACCGCCCATGTCTCAACTAGAGCTATGCAGACGAAGAAGCGGGAGTTTCGCAACCTACGCTAGGGGAACCGTACTGTGGCTCAGTACGTGGATGAGTTTAGAAAGTTATCACGCTATGCCCCTGATGATGTGGCCACAGATGCCGCAAAGCAGGAGAAGTTTATGGAAGGGCTGAATGATGAGATGAGCATGTAGTTGATGGTAGCAACCTTCAACAACTACCAGGAGTTGGTAGATAAGGCTCTTATGATTGAAGGGAAACAACATCAGATTGAGAGCCTCAAGAGAAAGTATGGACAAGGGAAGTATAATTCAGGAGCTCAGCAGAAGCCTCGCCTAACCCCGAACTCGGGAGGACTGGTACATAACCATGGAGGTCACAACCACACTGGAGGAGGATCACATAACCACAGTGGTGCTAAGAATGGGAATGGGAACGGAGCTAACAACAATCAGAACTGCTCCAACCCGTCCACTCCCGCCAAAAGAGACTTAAGTCAGGTTACCTGTTTTAAGTGCGGGAAGACAGGGCACTATGCCAATGATTGCCCCGAAGGAAGGAATGGAAACGGAAATGGAAGCGCTGGGAAGAAGCCCAATCCATTCAATAAAGGACAAGTGAACCACGTTAACGTGGAGGAGGTTGAAGAGCAGCCGGACGCGGTAATAGGTAAGTTTTTGGTTAAGTCATTTACCGCTCTTGTTCTTTTCGATACCGGTGCATCACATTCATACATATCAAGGGGATTCGTGGATAAGTTTAAACTACCAACCCAAACCCTTAGGACCCCTCTTTTAGTGAGTTCACCCGGAGCAGAATATATGGCTAGCCGATGGTGTGACCAGATACCCTTAACCATTGGCACACATGTGTTTCCGTCTGACCTAATTATCTTGGAGTCGCAAGGATTGGATGTGATATTGGGTATGGACTGGATGTCAAAGTATGGAGGAAGCATTGACTGTGCGAGTAAGTCGATTTATCTCATCACCCCGGAGGGAAAAAGGATTAAGTGTGTGTCTAGGCATGTGCCTAAAAGGAGCCAAGTGAATGCCCTTACGGTAGTTGTTCAGGAGGAAGTGCCGGTAGTAAAGGATTACCCGGATGTTTTCCTAGAGGAGTTACTAGGCATGCCACCGGACAGAGATATTGAGTTTTTGATAGAGCTGTTACCAGGAACATGACCAATATCCAAGAGACCCTATCGGATGCCCACGAATTATCTGGAGGAAATTAAGAAACAGATCAAGGAGTTATTGGAGAAAGGATACATATGAAGGAGTTCATCACCTTGGGGAGCCCCAGTACTTTTGGTTGAGAAGAAGGATAAATCCCTAAGGATGGTTGTTGATTATCGAGCCTTGAATGAAGTGACGATAAAGAACAAGTACCCACTGGCGATGATCAACGATCTGTTTGATCAGTTGCAAGGAGCTAAAGTGTTCTCAAAGACCGATTTACGATCAGGGTATCATCAGTTGAAGATACGAGAGAAGGACATATCAAAGACGGTGTTCACAACGCGATATGGATTATACGAGTACACGGTCATGTCGTTTGGACTGACTAAACGCCCCTGCCTATTTCATGAGCATGATGAACAAGGTGTTCATGGAGTATTTGGACAAGTTTGTTCTGGTGTTTATTGATGATATCATGGTATACTCGAAGAACGACGAGGAGCACAAAGAGCATTTGCGTTTAGTTCTCGAGAAGCTCAAGGAACACCAGTTGTATGCTAAGTTTAGCAAATGCGAGTTTTGGCTGAAGGAAGTCGGATTCCTTGGACATGTTATATCAGGAGAAGGTATAGCAGTAGACCCTAGCAAGGTTCAGTCAGTCACTGAATGGTTGGCACCCACCTCAGTTAGCGAGATCCGCAATTTTCTTGGACTCACAGGATACTACCGGAGATTCATTAAGAATTTTTCCAAGATTGCAAAACCAATGACTGAACTGTTGAAGAAGGATACCAAGTTTAAATGGACAGAAGATTGTGAAGCAAGTTTCCAGGAGTTGAAGAAACGTTTGACTACAGCCCCAGTGCTAGTACTGCAAGATATACATAAGGAGTTCCAAGTGTATTGCGACGCCTCTCGCTTAAGACTTGGATGTGTGCTTATGAAGGACGGAAGAGTTGTTTCGTATGCCTCCCGACAACTAAAACCTCATGAGTTGATTTATGCTACGCATGATTTGGAGCTAGCAGCCGTAGTGCATGCGTTGAAGACTTGGAGACGTTACCTTATTGGAAACCGTTGTGATGTGTACACGAATCACAAGAGTTTGAAGTACATCCTCACCCAGAAGGAGTTGAACCTTAGGCAGAGGAGATGGTTGGAGCTTATAAAGGATTATGACATGAAGCTACACTATCATCTAGGAAAGGCCAATGTCATAGCAGACGCATTGAGTCGGAAGAGTTATGCTAATATCCTTGAAAGTAAAGGACTGCCAAAGGAATTAGCAAAGGACATCATGGAACTTCGATTAGATATTGTACCTAGAAGGTTCATTGCCACAATGGAGGTTCAGCCGACATTACTGGACAAGATTCGGGAAGCTCAGAAAGATGATAAAGAGATTGCCGAGATAAAGGAGAAGATGGGCAAAGGAAAGGCCAAAGATTTTCATGAGGATGAGCACGATACCCTATGGTTTGAGGACCAAATTTACGTGCCCAATAATCAGGAGATCAGAAAGTTAATACTTCAAGAGGTGCATGACTCACCATACTCGATACACCCCGGAAACACCAAGATGTATTTGGATTTGAAGGAATGTTTCTGGTGGACTGGTATGAAGAAGGATATTGCCGAGTATGTAGCCGTATGTGATGAATGTCAGAGAGTTAAGGTAGAACATAAGAAGCAAGCAGGACTGCTATAGCCTATGCCGATACCCGAATGGAAGTGGGATAAACTTGGCATGAACTTTATCACCGGATTACCCAGGACTAAAGCAGGATATGATTCCATATGGGTAGTAGTTGATCGTTTGACCAAAGTAGCTCACTTCATCCCAGTGAAAACCACCTATACAAGTGCAAAGTTGGCCAAGATCTATATGTCCAGGATCATATGTCTGCATGGAGTTCCGAGGACCATCGTATCGGATTGAGGAACACATTTTACTTCAAAGTTTTGGCATCATTTACACCAGACTTTAGGAACGAGATCGGAGTTCAGTACAGCGTTTCACCCGCAGACAGATGGACAGGCTGACAGAGTCAATCAAATTTTGGAGGACATGTTGAGAGCCTGTGCGCTAGACTATGGATCTAGTTGGGATGACAATTTGCCGTATGCAGAGTTCTCATACAACAATATCTACCAAGCCAGTTTGAAGATGGCACCGTTTGAAGCCCTGTATGGACGCAGGTGCAGGACACCGTTGATGTGGGATGAGGTAGGAGACCGACAGTTGTTTGGACCAGACTTGATTAAAGAATCTGAGGAGAAGGTAAAACTGATCCAAGACCGACTGAAGATTGCTCAGTCCAGGCAGAAGAGTTATGCAGACTCAAAACGCAAGGAGGTAACCTACGAAATTGGAGATAGAGCATATCTGCGAGTATCGCCCTTATGAGGAGTGAAATGTTTTGGAGTTAAAGGAAAGTTAGCCCCGAGATTTGTAGGACCGTATCGCATTTCGGAACGGATGGGAGAAGTTGCCTACAAGTTGGAGTTACCTGAGGGATTGTCAGGAGTCTATGATGTGTTCCACGTTTCACAGCTGAAGAACTGTCATGCTGAGATGGCTGATATACCATTAAGAGATACAGTACCCTTGGAGGCGATTCAGTTGGACAGTGATTTGACTTACGAGGAGAAGCCAGTTAAGATTCTTGAGTTTGCCAGCAGAGTCACCCGCAGTAAGGTTATCAAGTTTTGCAAAGTTAAGTGGAGCCACCATACCAAGGATGAAGCCACCTGGGAACGAGAGGATGATCTCCGCAAGGACCACCCATACCTATTTTCTAGCCAACCCGAATCTCGAGGGCGAGATTCATCTTAAGGGGGGTAGGTTTGTAACATCCCAAAATTTCAATTTGGAATGTTATACATAGATCATCCATGCATATCATGATTTATTGCATTTCCTTCTGCAATCCTCAAAATCCTAAGCAACTCAAGGACCCACGGAGAGAGTTGGGGATTTTCCGGTTTTCATATTTGATTTTTATCAAATAATGAAAAGAGGATTTTGATTTTAATAATTTTTCTCTCCGAAAATTATTTCATATTAAATCAAATGAGTGGAGATAATATGACTTCACCAAAATAATTGAAATATTGGAGGAAAAATATTTTAAATCATTTATTGGATTTTATTTGGTTTTATTCGGATTTTATTTGCATTAGAAAAATTGCACGTTTTCAAAATTGCATTTTAGGGCCAAGAAAATGTTCAACTTGTCCTAAATATTTTATTTAGACGGTGAAATTTTGTTTTGGAATTTTTAGATTTTTATTTATTTTTTTAGGATTTTTCTTCTGTCGGCGGTATTATATATAAAAAAAATCCCACCCCCGACTGGGCCTAGGGCCCAGCCAAGCCAGGCCGGCCCGGCCGACGCCGCCGCCTCCTGCGCGCGCGCCGCCTCCCTCCGCCGACTCGGACGATGAGTCCGAGCCGGACTCGGTCGCCGCCGCCTTGCCCCCTCTTCCAAGCCGCCCCACCCCGCCCCTTTATATACGCGCCGCCCGAGCCCCCCACCGCCACCATCGCCGCCTCCCGCACCTCGCCCCGAGCCGCGCCGCGCCTCCCGCCGCCGCCGAGCCCCGCCGCCACCGCTGCAGCACGCCGCCCCGCGAGCCGCCGCCCCGCCGCCCAAGCCCTCGCCGGAGGTAGCCACGGGATCCAACCGCCGATTTTTCTTAAAAACCGTTCGGTTTTATTTTTTTCAAAACCCTAGTTTTTTTGAAAAAAATAGATCAGCTTTTCTTGGTTTATTTATTTAGCGAGCGTTCGCTCGTTCGTTCGTTTTAACGAACACGTTCTTCGTTTAGATCCAGATAACGAACGTTCGTTCGTTAATCTTGTTTGTCGTTTTTCTTTTTCTCGGATTTATTCCGCGATTTTTTGTAATCGCGAATTCTGATCCGATCTTAATTTCTGTTTATCTTTTCGCTCGTTTATCGGAATCAGGCGATTCAAGCGCCTGGAGTTTCGTCTCGAAACCCTCTTTCCGGTTAATCAACTCAAACAAGTTTTTGCTACTATAAAATTTGACCTAAGTTCAGATTAGTAAATGAAGTGGTTTTCTTTTGCCGTTTGACTTTCGTTGCTTCATTTGTTTTGATTCTTTTTGCGTACCGGAGTTCTTAAGTTGAACTTTCTGGTCAACCTCTCTTATTTGAGTTTTGCTTGTGCATCTTGCTTGTTACTTATGTATGTTATTGTTTGCTTGCGATAGAATTCCCGGAGTGCGAAGCGTGTTACTACGAGTCTCTAGGATTCGTGGATCGTCAGCAAGGCAAGTAACACTTTGATCATATCCCATTATTACCCAGTTTTTATGCATTAGTTCCAATCCTCAAACATTGCATGATTAGGATGTCATTAACTTGTGGGTTGGGAAGTAGTTACTGAGGTAGAACCTATTGCCCTGTTATATTCAAACCCTTAGGAGTTACTTCTACATATTTCTTATATTGCTATGTTATGCTCGTAGACGTGGTTTGGGTTTGAGTGAAATTCATGATAGATGTGAGATTGTTAATTAATGGTTCAACTTAAGGTGGCAACTTAATCAAACAACTGGGTGGATTGAGGCACCTGGGGAACCCAGTGTTTTCTGTACTTTTTTGGAAATCCCGGGGTACCCGTGTGATCTTCCTATGGACCGCCACCCAGGCTCAAAGGGAATTGAGATGATTCATGCTTGAAACTTCCGTGTGTAGCCACAAGCTATTATGGGCTCTAGCATAGTTGAATAAGTTACGTGAAGCTCTTGAAGAGGTAGATCAGCAGGTAGTGGGTTTGGTAGGTTTGGTATGGTCTACCCGGAGTAGAGAGTTAACGTTTCTGAAAGACTGTGTCTCGGTCATCCGTTTCTCAAACACCATGTAGTGCAAGAAATCCAACGGAGGCGATCGAATCTTGTGGGGAGAAGTGCGCAAACCTCTGCAGAGTATACAATCTAATCATGGTTAGCCGTGTCCCCGGTTATGGACAATTCTTGAGTATCTAGTACTTGGGTTATCACATGTATCTCACCATGTTTAATTAATACTGTTGGGTTGTTAATCACTTTAATTGGGATTGAGTTGGGGGTACCTTCTCAATGATGTTTCAACCACCATGATAGTTTAATTAAAATCTATTCCTTTGTTGTAGGGAAAAATTGGCTTTTCGCAAAAACTATAACCATGAGCTTTCCACCAGCCATATATGCATGTAGTGATAGCATTATTCTGTTTCTGCTCTACTGTGTTATATTGCCAGCATATTCCATGTGCTGACCCGTTTTCGGGCTGCAACGTATTATGTTGCAGACTTTTCAGACGAGGAGTAAGGTTCGTTAGGTCGTTGCCGTGCAGCTCAGCCTATGCCGTTGGAGTTGATGGACTCACTTTATCTTCCAAGCCTTCCACTGTTATCGCATTAGATGGCCTTAAGCCATATTACTGTAATAAGTTCTCTCTTAGACTTTTCGATGTAATAAGTGTGTGATTGATACTCTGTTATAAATCCTCGAGTATTGTGTGTGTCAGCATTACCGATCCAGGGATGACACTGAAGCACAGAGACTTGACTATATGAGGTCGGGTCGCTACACCCATATGTCCTACGATTAGGAGGAACCATATTTTTAGGCTTGTACTATAGAGGCACTTGCTTGCGTACTGCCATGACGCTGGTGGGTCCCTACTGTCATCCTCTCCATGTACAGTCATCTCCTTGTTCCTCTCGGTTGTTGACGACGTTGACAACGCAAGAGGGCAGCGCACCGCGCACGGCGAGCGAACCAAGGCCGCAAGGCGGAGGACGACGGCGAGGCCTCAGACGGAACGAACAGGAGCCGTTGAAGATGCGCCGGTCCAGTCGCAGGCGGAGGGGAGTACGAGGGTTGACTGGTTCGTGCGCGGGTGCATGTTGGGGCTGACATCACCGAAGAATAATAGGACGTGTGGGGGAATAGAGGGAGGGACTGGCCAACGTTGGAGGGTACGTACGGTAGGGCGGCGGAGGCGCAGCCAGCCATGGGAGGCGGGGGTAGGCGGAGCCGACGGGGTGGTTTGGTTTGGGCGGCTGGAAGAAGAAGAAGACAAGAGATAGAAGATACACGATAGATGTTGGATGTTAATCCAACGGCTGGTAGGCAGAATCGTTTGTTGACTGGCTAGTAAGTCGACACCACCTTGGATAAGCTATTTCCTCACGGGCCCCAAATGTCACAATCCAAATCTGTCATGGTCATGCAGCCTTTCCTATGAAAATTTACAGCCCATTTGATGTGCTAGTTCGAAATAAGTTTGTGGGTGTTGGCGGGGGCTAATCACTTGGCTTCTGTAATGCACAGTGAGCTCAAGCAGCCGGCGAGAGTGATGTTATTTCCCTTGGTTGGAATTTGTTACAATATTTCACTCTAAATTAAACGAATGGCAAGCCATTTGCCTTGTTTCAAAGAAAATATGACAGTCACAACCGAGTTGAAAAGGGCAGGAACATCTAACTCCAGCTTACAAACTATACAAAAGCACGAGGGTTAATTGTTCATCAGGTTTACAAAAAAACTAGATTGAAAAGGGCAACAACATCTAACTCTAGCACTGTTTTCGGCAGTCACAGTCAAATGAATCGGTCAGGTCCATAGAATGAACATCCCGGGTCATAAAATTTAATGGATTATGACCACAATATGTTGTAAATAGAAGCCCGGCACGTTCAGAAGCTCTTTTGCCCAC
Organism: Triticum urartu; assembly: GCF_003073215.2. Classification (NCBI taxonomy): domain Eukaryota; kingdom Viridiplantae; phylum Streptophyta; class Magnoliopsida; order Poales; family Poaceae; genus Triticum; species Triticum urartu. The sequence continues at coordinate 573,171,961 of NC_053028.1, forward strand.
CTGAAACTCCTTTTTTTTCTCTTCGACATACCCATTCGTCAATTCAGTAAATATATGGTATTTTGAATTGATTTTACTATTTACTAGTGTGGATGGGCTGTTTTGTCTTGGGCCCAGAGAAACAATTACTACTAGTACAGTGGAGACACTCTACAGCTACCCAGAAAAACAATTACTACTAGTACAGTGGAGACACTCTACCGCTTCTGGCTCCTCCTAGGTCATTGAAACATCTCCCTCTACTGAATGTCGTTATACTTTGGTTCAGCGACATGCGGGCCATGCAGCACGCGGGCCCAAATGCCATCCACCAAATTAGAAGGCAGTATGTAGGTGGAGAGTCACCCCGGTCGTAGCGCGGCAGTAACAAGCCATCGTATCACAAAACCCCACCTCCCCGCAGTCTAAGTTTGACAGATGAAGCAACCATCATTTCACTCTTTGCCGAATCCCCTTCTCCCTCACCGTCTTCAAGAAAGGCAACACTCACATCTGCCACTGTTCTTCTCTCTGAACGAAGGGAAGGTAAGCGGATCCATGATGTTGGTATATTTTCGTTAAGAAAAAAAAGAACTTTTGCAAAGCAGTAACCGATCCTCACTCTCTTTTTTTGTTTCATTGTCATTGCGATTGTGTTTTCCTTTCAGTGGTCTCCTAGTATTCATCAGTTTCATGATGGACCAAGGAGAACCAGGCAAAGATCTGCCGATATTGGAGCAGACACGGGAGGCTGATCCCCACGAGACAGAGAGCTCCAAGAAGATGGAGGCAACCACCAAGCCGACCCCAGATACGCTCACGACCACTACTGGGATGGTTAATGCCCCGTTTGAGGTTACAGCCCCCGTGGCACTACAGGAGTAGTTTTCCCCCTTTGAGGATGTGTCCCCCCCAGAGCTGCCCAAGGTGATTTCCTTCTTTGCCGATCTTGATTGTGGTTTTTCATCTAAGTATGTGGTGATTTTTTTAGAAAAGGAAGTATGTGGTGATTAATAATGCAAAATTTTATTAGCTTCGATGCCATGCTATACATAGTGGTTTAAGTAACTTGTGTTTCTTATACGGAAAAGTAATTCATAATTTGTTTCTGTTTCAATTAGAGCCCTGATGCAGACAAGGATTGTGTGGTTGTACATGTCACTCGCTATGAGGCGGACGACCTGAATATACGCACTAGGAAAATAGAGTTCTTAGGTTGTTGGATCCTGGAAGCCATTTGCGGTTATACCAATGAAGAGTTGTATTCCAGCCTCACTGTTATCAGGCATGTTGTCCAGGGTGTACTGAAGCACAAGAAGTTCAAAGCTACTCCTTCGTTTGTGAGGCATACTGTTCTTGTCAAGCTTACACAAGAAGATGACGTGGCATGCCTCCACAAACAAGTTTATCAGTGGCAAGGCCACAATGTTGTCTTCATGAAGGTTCACAGGATTGAGCTGCTGTGGGACGTCCCCGATGATGTTCATGGCAAGGTCCGTCTTGTGTCTAGCCCAAATTAGATCGAGGCATGAAATAGTTGCCCCAGCTAGTGTTTAATAGTAGTTTGGATTGTGTCTAATTATCCGAACCTTGCTTGTTATCGACCCCTCTGGGCTAGTACTCTGTTTGAATCCGTCTATGAGATCAACTGCTACTTTTGTGTGCCTGTGAATCATGTGAGAACCATCGTAATTGTTGCCGAAACAGATGCGTCCTCACTAGTTTTTTCATGAATATGACATGGTAAGACATAAGTTGTCATGGTTTATCATACGAGCAGTGTGTGTTTTGATTAAATAGAGCACTCGTTCGAGAACCGTGCGCCGACGTATACATAAGTACTTGTAAACACTGTTGGTGCTACCCCACTTGTAAGCAGTTGTGCAAAACACGGCACATTGGCTCAGCTCACTTCAACACTAGGCTATCGACCAGCTAACAATCAATAATCTGCTGTCTGACATATAAGCAACTATGTATCTTGTTACAGTGGTTCATGTAGTTAATTGAGGCCACAATGTAATACATTCCAAACGTTCACACGCTAGTCCAGCGCTCATGTGGAACACTCACATTAAACTCGTCTTCATAAAAAACTTGAAAAGCATAAGTTAAGCAATTTTATACATCTCAATGATTCATAGAACATAACAAACATATATTAGTTCACAGCAGAAGACAAAGTTGTGAGAAGGTTTACAAATCAGGAAAAAACAAGCAAGGCTTCTCTGAGCAAAGGGCCTCCCGACAGGCTTAAATTTCCTGGAGTTCACTCTGGTTTTTTCTTGTCGCCACCATCCAGGGTTAGGTTCTCTCATTCTAGAATAACCAATTATAATTGTGGTCTCAGCTGGAATGCTGAACTGAACCATGCAGTGTACTGACTAGCTAAAATGCTTATGCATTCCACTAAATTTAAGCACCGCTATTTGCAGAAATAAGCAGACCACAATGCCTCTTGTCCACGCACCTGTCCAAAAAACCGCCGTGCAGCCGTGCCAGCTAGTCCTCGGTCCATGGATGAATTGGTAGAAAGTGCATTCCGAACTAGGATGCAGTTGTTTTCGCTCGTCCCTGCACTGCAATCAGGAAGTAAAACGCACGAATCAGCTTCTTTTAGATTGCGTTGGTTATTCTACCTTAGTTACTACCAATGTAGGGATACCTTGAAGACGGGAGGTTAGACGACGACAACGAGGGATAGCCATCTCATTTTGCGCACTTGTACTAAAACTGAGGTGTGTGCTTTTGATTGCGCGGATAGAAACGATACGGAGACAGACATCCCGAAACGATATGTAGACAGACATCCCTGTTTGCGCAAATACGAAATACGGTTATTTAAGCAGTGACAGATATTACTACTTTCCCCCGTTTCCTCCTAGAACCAAGTCCTAGATTCATACTACAGCTTTCCCACTTTCTTCCCTTTTTGAACCAACACTTTGAGTCGACTGTATGAACTAGCTTTACTTCTAATAATAGTAGAAGTCTAGGTGGCTTTGGAACAGTGGACGGAAGTAGAAAAGGATCCACACGAAGGGAGCTGGGGCAGTAGAGCAAGGCAGGTTTTGAAGGAATATATACCTGAGGGTCGTTGGCATGTGGCAAAGACGGCGTCGGGAGGCCGCATCTTGGCCACAATACGCAGGGAGGAAGAAGGGGTCGGAGGCCCTCCCGAGCCGGCGCTCTCTCGGAGAGAACGGCATGGCCGCCGATCGGGACGCGCGGGCAACCGTTGGTCTCCTCCCTCGCTGCCGATGACAGCGTGAACGATGCACCTACACCCCTGCCCCGGTCGAGGTTGTCCGGTCGGATTTGTGACCAGCTGTGAGCTGAGAGAGAGTGTGGCCACCTATGTGCTGCTTAGATCTGGAGAGCATGAGAGAGTGAACGAGAGGAACCCTAGTAAAGCAACCACTAAGGCTCCTGCTTTTATATATAGTGGAGTGATTTTGTTGTACCAGCTTCAAAAAAATGCACTCCTACGTGTACCCGCGAGTGGGTGTGAGAGAACTAGTGCATGCACAGCTTCTCTTCGTGAGAGTACAATATACTATGCCCAAAGAACGTTCGCCACAAGAGTAATAGTATAAGTGTGTGACGTGTGAGCTAAAATAAAATGTGCGCGCCGTCTTTTGTTTTTTAGAAGTTCTGAGGGTAGGGTGTGAAGAGCACATATGTGCGTGACGTCTACCTGCAGATGGACGGTGGGTGCGACGTGCGAGTCTGCGAGAGGACTCAGGAGAGTCGTGACTCGTGAGGGTGCGTGTGCGTGAGAGAGAGGGGGGCACGTATCAATGCAATGCATGTGCCCATTATCCGACAAACGTTCGCCACAAGCCTTTTCCTGACGAACGCCGTAAGAACCGTTAGCTCGGCATTCGACAGTGTCAGTTTTGCCATGTCATTTAACAGAATAGCCACTCCTCCTACACACAAATCTTCCACGTGAGTGTTAGCAACTGCCGTATGCTCCCTCCGTTCTGAAATGCAGTGCATATAGCTATATTGAAAATTCGAACCTCAGAAACTTTTACCGAGTTTTCATGTACCAAATTGCACATGTAGAATACCATGTATATATCATTTCATTCATCTTCGAGAGGTAACTATAAAGATGGGCGAGGAGTCTACAAAGAAAGACCATCGTATCACCCGTAGCAATTTCAAGCATCCTTCAGTGTCGAGGAATATCATAGGAACTCTATATGATATGATTTTTATAGGATTTTTTTGCTTTAGAGCCAATTGGTTCATAGGAATAGATTCATATACTCCACATTTCAAAGGAAATAAACATGATATCTTTTCTATAGCTTTAGAGCCACTTGGTTCATATGAATGGATTCCTATACTCCCTTAATTTCAAAGGAAAATAAACATTAGCGTATATTCAATAGAAAAGTTCCTATGATATGAACCAAATTACATCTCTTTTCTAATCCCTCCTCATAGGAATTGAGATACATGTCATCTCTAGATTCAATAGAAAAGTTCCTATGATGTCAACCAAATGACATCTCTTTTCCAATCCCTACTCATAGGAATTGAGATGCTCCATGTCATCTCTTTCCCTACAACTTCCATATATACATCTTCTCTTCCTAAATAGATAGTACAACCCACTAGTAGCTTTTTTCCAAAACATGCAACTATGGCACAAGAACTATATAGTGTGCCAATAACTTTGAAAGATGGTCGCTAGATGAAGCTAACCCGACAGTGTAGAGATAGGCAAATCCGAGCACTGCTGGCTGTTGGATATCATCAACATTCCACCAGATCTGCCACATGTTTAATTTAGAAGACTCCATGGTTGAACTTAAGCATAATGCAAAAACCTCAAAACACAAGCACTTCTCCTTTGTTCTAGAATCTTCTGTATCATAATTGATTATTTTTTCTAAATGAATTGCCATTATTTGTTTTTTACTTTATGATTTACAATGCACAACCCCATGAATCTTAACACTTTTATAAAACTAATTGATTTTGAATGAGATGAACTATAAGAACTAAATGAACATCTACATCATGCATATATGACTCAAAGCTTTACATGCTACAGTGTGTATTTATTCATAATTTGGTTTTGAAATCTCATGCGTTCAATACATGTGTACCTTACTAGTTTTGAGTAGAGTAGCAAATTTCACGTGGCCCCGGGTATATCAAAATGCAGGGCCCATGCATCATTGCCTTTCGGTCGAACCTACGTCCACAATTTTTTATATGTACTATATCTCCACTGGTCCACGAACCCAAAATGCTGCCTCGTTCCCGTAAAACCAAGAGGCCCACACATATTTAAGGCGTCGACTCGAACCCGTTTACTACGATGTGGCCCCGCACACCATAGTACTCCTACAAACCAGACCGCTGAAGTCATCATCGGTTTTCTTCAAGAGGACGAGGGAGAAGCCGATTTGTAGTGGAGGCGCTTAAAAAAAGGATCTGTAGTGGAGACCCCTACCCTAGGGTTCCCTAGGTAGCTGCTGCACGCATCATTGTTTTCTCTTTTCTTTATGCTCTTGCGCCCTAGAGTGAAATGATTGTTGCTTCGTCCGTCCAGCTTAATGCGGGAAAGGTGGGGCTTTGTGATTTGACCCCTCATCGCTCATTTTCTACTACTGCGGCGCTACGACCGTGGTGCCTCCAATTCCAACCACTGCTCCGAACTGTAATTTGGTGCATCGCACGTGGAACAAGACGGTGGATGAGCCAGATGTTGGCCAAAGGGGTCCTGTTAAGTGTGTCGCCATTTTGTGTGCGGACTAACCCTGCTTGAGTTGCTACGCCAACACGACAGGAGCAGCCTACCACTTGGTTTTGCTCCTTGGTGAATCCCGACTATATTGATCTAAAAAGATACGTGCTGAACTACCCTCTCTGTCTCGGTTTTTTTATTTTTAGGCGTCTCAGTTTATAGGGCTGCACGTAGTTCTAGGTCATCCATTTGACTAACTAAATATGAGTTACTATGTCACAAAAAGTATATCACTGGATTCTTAAGCGGATGTAGTTGTATTTAAAAGTCGAGGGCGGGGCTTTTCCTTGCGGTAGGCGGGGCAGTTCCGCCTAGTCGGTTCAACAAAGACGCGAGAAGACGAGGGAGTAGGCTGCTGCAAACGTAGGGCTGTGTGATTTGACAGCGAGTTACTGTTGGACAGGTGGGGCCCCGTGATTTGACTTGCCATTATCATTTTAACTGCGGTGCTACGACCGGCGTGAGTCTCCCGATTCCTGACCACCTCCATATAGGTGCCTCTCCCAATGCTCCACCATGTAGTAGAGGCTGGCTCTTGCATGAGAGCCCACTTCTCCACTTTTTCCTTGCCTCTCTTTGCTCCACATATGCAAAAATGCCATGTACAGCGCACTATTGTACTTACTTTTACTTGCTCCTACAGGTGCTTAAGCTTGCCACATAGGCATAAAGTCCGATGTGCCAAGTTAATCAAGAAGAGAGAGACTAGTTTGGTGACCCAAGGAAGAAACGGTGCTAAGCGCGTGTAACTAGGTGAAAAGACAATTTTGAGTCTATAGCTAATTAAATGAAGCAAACTTAGCAACACCATTTCATTGGAAGAGGTCACTCCTTGGCAAATGCAATAAATACTAGTACTCCCTATGTCCCATAATATAAGAACGTTTTTGGCACTACACTAGTGTCAAAACATTCTTATATTATGGGACAGAGGTAGTACGAAGAAAGAGATAGAGAGGAGTAAAAAAAATACACTTATAGCCAACCTTATAGCCAACCTTGTTGTAGTATCAGTGACTAAGTGATGACTATGTATGACATGCCAATATCAGATAGCCTAACGCATCGTGTTAAATCTCCAAGGGCGCGAGCGACGCGACGGTCATGGTAGGCGCGACCATGATACGGGATGCTGGCAGCCCTTGGATCTGAGATCAAACGGTCGCATGCTAAGTTGCTGAAAATTTGCAGAATAACCCTCCAAGATAGGATATTCACCGATAGGTCTAGAATCATGCCATGCAACCATTCGATCTCAGATCCAAGGGCTCTTGGAAGCCCGTATCATGGGAGAATAGAAAGCCACTACCCTGCCGTTCCCACGCTGGTAGTTCGCTCCTACTCGTCCCCGCACGTCCTTCAATACTACGGCGGTTCGCTCCTAGTCGTCCCGTCCATTCACATTACGGCAGTTCCACTAATCCTAACCCTCCTCCCAAATCCATGGCGTCCCAAATCTCCATGATCGGCGGTGAGTACAAGGTTAGAACCATCACCGGCGATGAGTTCGACGTCATCTACACCCATTCTTCCGTGACGGTGAAAGGATGCCTTTCTCGCTTCGGACGCATGTTCGAAAACTCAGATGATGAGTGGGTCGCTGGGCTAGATGTTGAGTACACCACAATCCTAGGACCAGAGAAGGATCTAAAGGACGAAGAGAGGAAGAAGCCCGCCGTGATCTAGGTTTGCATACATAACGTTTGCTTGGTCTACCACATATGCCATGCCGACGTTGAGTGTCAGGATTTTAAGAACTTCCTCAAGGACAAAACAGTGAAATTCGTTACTGTAGACTTTAAGAACGATAAAGAAGTCCTGGGTCAGATAGGCCTCGTTGTAGGCAACCCCTTCGACCTCCAGAATAATCGGCTGGTGCCCTCTCGTCAGCCTTCAATGCTGACCCTGGCAGGAGCCATGGTTCATCCTTCGTACCGTAAACTGGAGAAACCTCATTACACGTTTCATCGTCATGCATGGCAGCGGAATGTACTAGATATAGACCACATCCACTACGCTGCAATGGATGGCTACCTTTGTTTCAATATCTACAAGGGTTGGATGAAGAGCAACAGCCAAGTGTGCGGTTCAAGCAAAGAAGTATCGGCCAAGAGGGAGAGGGACAATGACGAAGTCGAGGACATGGACGAGGACTCCGAGTAAGGTGGCAGTGTCGTTGCTCATGGTGGTTCTAAACTTCTAATGCAGTGTCTACCGGATTAGTTGCATAGTTTAATTTCAGGTGTGCTTAGTTTAATTTGAGGGGTGTGTTGTGCTGAGCCCCCAGCAGAACTAAGTTATGTTTCTTCTCGTTACTTTAACTCTTCAGTATGTACATACTACTAGTATTTCTTTAATAGAATTTAGCACCCCAATTAAGCACGTACTAGCTTTTTTAATAGTACTATATGCATAATTTGGCGACGAGTGCTCTCTATATGTACCACCTTTTTTTAATTTCAATTTTTGCTCCATGGCGCAATCCATCGATAGTACTACTGTACAAAAGTATACATTTTTTAAAAGGCTAGAGTACTGTTCATCACATATATAACCAGTTAAATTCTCAACCTAGAACGACGTGCATGCAATGTAGCAAACCGATACAGAGGAAGTATAGTAAAAATGAGGTGGTTTTACCGAGCGATCGGTGGGGGACCATAGCCTGTCATGAGGTCCCACGTGTCATCATGTACCAAGGCGATGCGCGTGTCCCTCTTGAGGCAGAAGCAATACTACGTGGTTTGAGATGATGGCGAACCAAAGTGTGAAATAATGGTTGCTTCGTCTGTCTGGGAAGGTGCGGCATTGTGATTTGACGTCTCATTGCTCATTACTACTACTGGGTCGGTACGAGTGGGGTGTGCCCCTCCTGCTGTTCTGAACTGTTATTTGGTGCTTGACACGTCGACCCGGTTGCTATATGTCCCACATGTCGGCGACAGGAAGTACATAATTCATGAAAGGGAGCATCGACGGAGGAGTATACTACAGAATTCATGAAAGGGAGCGACTTAGTTTTGGAAAAATCCATTTTTACGGAGTACGTACCCACTAGGGTTTATAGGGCTCATCTAAAAAACATTCATTTTTCCGTTTGATAAGTCTCAATTCTACTATACTAGTAGTAGTACCATTACATGTTAGATTTCGAGGTGAGTTAGATCACCCGACACAAGCAGTGTCAAGAGGAAACTAACCAATGCATGTACAAGTTCATGGAAATTTAGTGGTCATTCGTGCATTCGTTCTAATTAATGCCTCGGTAAACATAACTTCTTGAGAAAAACGAGCGTACTAATTACTTGTGCAAACTACGAAATTAATTCGACCAGTCACCGTCTACCTTGGTTGGAGAGATTTTGAAATTGAGCCATAAACTGGAAAGGAGGGAGTAGTAACTTTTGTCTTGTTTACTATTTGTGGCCTTGTATAGATGCAAAATGTATTTTTTATAGTGGCCTTGTATAAGTAAATGGAGGGAGTACTAACCAAAGTACGTAGTAGGGACGAGGAGTAAATGGAGGGAGTAGTAAGAATTTCTCCTCGTGCTGCGAGCCAGAGCGTGCGAGGGCGAGGGAGCGGGCGTAAAGGTGTACAGTAGTAGTACTAGTAATAGTACTACTCGTAAGCAAGCTTCACCTCATCCTGCAAGCCACCGCGCCCGTGGGCGGGGGAGACGGCGTACTAAGCAAGCTTCTCCTCGTTCTGCGAGTTGACGGGACACATCAAAAGTACTCCAGTGTATAGAGCCTTGACTCTAAGGTAGGCCCCACATGGTTTGCCTATTTTTTAATTTAACATAACGCATCAAGTCGCAATTTGTTTGTTCACCCGTGGTAGATGATCCTCCCTCCACCGAGTGGACAACCAGTACACGTGCCAAATTACCACGTGGGCTGCATTTTTCATACATAAATGAGCTCCACCGTGTAACCGCGCGGGTGTGGTTGGGAAAGAGACGGGAGTACATGCACCGTGCGTGCACCTCTTCTCTTCGTGCACGTCCCCCACCTACGTGGGCGTGTGTGAGAGAGATACAAACCTAGACATAATGCGCCGTCCATCCCCATGCCTCCGCCCAGTCCGACCACCAGTCACCACCACGCCCCACTCCTCCTCACCTTATCTCTCATCTTTCTCCCTCCATTTTTATATACAAGGGGCCACTATCGAAATTACAATTTGCAGATATACAAGGCCACTAACACTAATCGATGCAATATTAATGGTGTTTGCCTCGTGGTACTAGCAAAGGAGGATATTAATTATCCCTTGCATGCATGCGGGAGTTTGTAAAAAAATGCATCTTGATGTTCCGTGCAATGCACGGGCATCTTGCTAGTCCTTGAAAAGAACACATGGAAAAATTCCACGGCGAACGAGGGATTTGAATCTGTTGGGAGGGGCTGTTTGGATCTTGCCCAGGGTAGCCAAAATATTGGCGACCCTTTTGTCCACCGGTGCCTTTGCCACCGATGAACGAGGAATGGCTCGGGTGCTCATGCTGTCATGCATCCTCCAGCGCGCATGTTGGAGACGAGCTGGCACGAGATGTGTTTTTTTGTCCGACAACGCCGCCCAAGCCGCCCGCAGATCGACGGGCGACTCGCAAATTACGCCATCCAACCGTAGCCGCACACATTATGCTACTAACTCAACCAACCGGACGAAATTCACGCAACCACGTAGACAAACTGATATTTCATACAAACTTCGCCATGGCCGGCACCGGCTCGAGTTCATCCTAACATTCCCCTCTTTCGTGGAGCCCATGTGGGGTCGACGAAGGTCCCCGCAACAAAAGGATCTGGCAAGACACCTGCTATGTCTGCCAGCATCGCCTCCGCGGTGGCCTTCATGGGAGCCAAGCGGCGGCGGCCTCCCGTGTTCTACTTCTCCTCGATGATGGCGACGGACGCGGAGGTGCTGGCCACCGACTCGTCGCTCTCCGCGCACCCGGCTTCTGTCGCTGCATGCATGGTGCGGCCGCCGGCATGGGAGTCTCAGCCATAGAAACGGGAGACGCAGTACGAGGCGGCGGCGTGGACGGCAACAACGACGCCCGTGCGCCACTCCTCGTCGAGCTGGCCTGGAGCGGCGAGTTGCTGAACCGCGCGCCGGCTTGGGGCGGCAACTGGCTCCGTCGGGCAAGGGGAGGGAGGTGGATCAGCGAGCTGCATAGCTCGTATCCGATGGGCTACCCAGCCGGCTTGGATGCGGAACAACTACTCTTCGTAAGCCATTGTAAGAGTGGACAAAATGGTGGAGGAGATAGGGGAGCGGCGGAGGTGTGTGATTCTTGGCCGGCGTTTGGCCTCGTTTAAATAGGAGATTAAATAGACGGCGGACGGGAGGAGCTCGGCCAGCGTTGCGTTGAACGCCGGCCCGGTCATGAACGAACGTGTGTCCAGAGTGGGTTTCTCGGCTTCCACACGGGCGGGTTTCATGGAGGCGTTTGAATGCGGCACGGAGGCGTGTTCAGCTGGGCGTGCCGCGAGTGGCGCCCTCGACTCTGACCTAGGACACCGCGCCATTCTTCCACTGACGTGTGGGCTCTTTGGGTGCATGGCCTGCATGTCAGTGACCCAACGCAGGCAGCGCACAGCAGAGGAACCTTTGTTGGGCCAGGGCGGTCAGAAGCGGGCATTTCATAAACCGATGATTGTTCATTGAGTGTGACGTCATCTTTTTCATGTAGATAAGCCTACTATGTTCATAGCCCGTTCGATATGTTGTGATTCATAAAGACTGCTGCAAACATCAATGTTCTGCTTATCACAGGTAAGATTGATTAATAGCCGTAATAATCCATGTCCTTAACAAAGGGTGCATGAACGTATAGGTTGAGCGTGTGTCTTGCGTCGTGTGCTGTGTGCATGCAGGCGTGCGAGTGTTGCATGCGTGCAAGGGTACGTTTCAGTGTTGCATGCATGGGTGCGTACGTGCATGTGTTCGTGAGTGGATGTGTACGTGTTAGTGTTGCACGCCAGCATGCGTGCGTGTGTACGTGTCAGTGTTGCACGCCTACATGCGTGCGTGTCTTGCGTGCGTGCATGTGTACGTGCGAGGTGAGGCTACACGTTAGTCGACTGACTTTTTCATCTCTGGTCATTAGATTTTCCAGTCGTTGGATACAAAATCAAGGCCCTCTAGTTTATCATCAAACTCCACCCCCCTGAGCCGCCAGCCACCAACGGCCGAACCGCCAGCCCCCGCCGCCCGCGGCTGTAACATCCCAAATTTTCAATTTGGAATGTTATACATTAGATCATCGCTGCATATCATATTTTATCTTCAATTATTTCTATTACAAAAATATGAGAGAGGGAATAAAATTACTTTCACAAAACAAAGAAATATTAAGGATTTAATAAAAAATCAAACAAGATTTTATTTTGGATTTATTTGCTATTTTATTTGAATTTAGGAAAAATGCGCGTTTTTGAAAATTGTATTTAGGCCCCAAATAAATGTTCATCCTGTTCGGCTTGATTTTAGAAGTCGGGGAAAATTTATTTCGGGATTTTTGGAGTCCGTTTAGTATTTCTTTTATTTGTTTTTCTGCGCGTAATTATTAAAAAAAAATGAAACCGACTTTGGGCCGTGTTCGGCCAGGACTCCTCCGGCCGGGCCTTTAAATAGCGCCGCCCCGAGCCCTTTTAGCCCAAGCCACCGCCACCAGGAAACCCTAACCCTAGCCCGCGCCCCGCCGCCGCCGCCGCGCGCCGCCGCAGCCGCCGACCCCGCCGCCCCATGCCGAGCCGCCGCCGCCCCGCAGCCGCCAACGCCGATCCCGTCGCCGCCGCCGCCGACCCCGCCGCCGCCGAGGTTTCCTACTGCCCCGCCGCCGCCGGTTTTTCCTAGAAAACCATTCCGTTTTCCGCCGGTTTTCATTCGGTTTTTTAGATCCGTTTTTTATCGGGTTTTTTTGGTTTAGTCTATTTAGCGAGCGTTCGCTCGTTTGTTCGTTTTAACGGACGCGTTCATCGTTTAGTTACAGAAAATGAACGTTCATTCGTTAATCTGTTCGTCGTTTTTCTTTTTCTCGGATTTTCCGCGATTATTTCTGATCGTGATTTCTGATCCGATTTTCGTTCTAGTATAACTTTTCGCTCGTTTATCGGAATCAGGCGATTCAAGCGCCTGGAGTTTCGTCTTGAAACCCTCTTTTCGTTTAACCAACTCAAAGAAGTTTTTGCTTCTGTAAAATTTGACCTAGATCCAAAATAGTAAATGAAGTTTGTTTCTTTCGTCGTTTGACTTTCGTTGCTTCGTTCGATTTGATTCTTTTTGCCAACCAGAGTTCTTAAGTTGAACTTTCTGGTTAGATCTCTTATTTGAGTTTTACCTTTGCATTAGATGAGTGCTTATTGTATGCTTGTTTGTTTGCGATAGAGTACCCGGAGTGCGCCGCTTGCTACTTCGAATCACTAGGTTTCACGGATCATCAGCAAGGCAAGTAACACTTTTGATCATACCTCTTACTACCCAGTTTTATTGCATTAGATCAACCCTCAAACATTGCATGATTAGGATCTAATTAAATTGTGGGTTTTGGGAAGTAGATGAGGTAGAACCTATTACCTGTTTTATTATCAAACCTTTGGGAGTTACTTCTACGTTTGCTTATATGCCATGCTATGCTAGTAGACGTGGATTGGGTGAGTATATCCATGATAGATGTGAGATTGATAAATTAATGGTTTATTTAAGGTGGCAACTTGAACACACATCTAGGTGGATTGAGGCACCTGGGTATTCCAGCGATTGCCTGTTTTTCTTTATGGACCGCCACCCAGACTCAAAGGGATCATGAGATTATTCATGCTAGAAACTTCCGTGTGCAGCCACAAGCTACTATGGGCTCTAGCATAGTTGACTAAGTTGTGCGAACTCTTACAGTGGTAGACTAGTAGATGTAGGCGATGTAGGTTGGTATGGTCTACCCGTTCGTAAGGTGCTAGCGCTTCTGAAAGACTATGTCTCGGTCAGCCGTTTCTCAAACATCATGTAGTTCGAGAATCCCAACGGATGAGAACGTTTCTTGTGGGGAAAAGTGCGCAAACCTCTGCAGAGTGTATAAACTAATCATGGTTAGCCGTGTCCCCGATTATGGACAACTTGAGTATCTAGTACTTGGATTATCATGTGAATCTCATCATGTTACTCTAATTAATATTGTTGGGTTTTAATGATGATGCTTAATTGGGATTGAGAGGGTGTCTACACTCTCAATGTTTAACAACTACCATGATAGTTAAATAAAATTTATTCCTTTGCAGTAGGGAAAAATTGGCTTTACGCAAAACTGTAACCATAGAGCTTTCCACCAGCCAAATATGCATGTAGTATAGCTTTATTCTTCCATTACTCTCTATGTGTTACATTGCAAGCATATTCCATGTGCTGACCCGTTTCGGGCTGCAATGTTCATGTTGCAGACTTTTCAGACGACGAGTAAGGTGCCTTTAGGTCGTGGTTCTATACTCAGTGATGCCGTTGGAGTTGATGGACTCACTTATCTTCCAAGCCTTTCGCTGTTATCCTTATTAGATGGCCTTAAGCCATATTTATTGTAATACGTTCTCTTTTGAGACATTCGATGTAATAAGTGTGTGATTGCTACTCTGTTATAAATCCTTCAAGTACTGTGCGTGTCAGCATTACTGATCCAGGGATGACACTGAAGCACAAAGATCAGACTGGTTGAGGTCTGGTCGCTACAGCGGCCGACCCGCCCTCCCCGAAACCACTCCCCACCGCCGGTCCGCCGCCGCACCGGCCATCGCTCTAGCCCCCCCCCCCCCCCCCCCCCCGCCGAGCTTTTTCCTCTGGGGATCCCCACCCCACCGCCCAATGAACGCCCCCAACCGCTGGTGACTGCCAACCAGAGGTCTCACGACTTCGAATACCCACCGACCACTAATTTATTACCATTTTTGTCCTTCATATACGCGCTGACGGGTGGGCCCTATGGTAATGTGCGCTGCTGAATGTGGACCGTTTGACTGGTCAATTGATCGTGTTATCAACAAATTACGGAGTTGTATGGTGAGCCAGTGACCGTATGATCACCCTAAAATGTAGTCCTATTTTATTAACACAGTACAGACTCAAACTACCATTTCTTTCTTTCATATACGGGCTGATAGGTGGGCCCCACGGTTATGTGCCCCAATGGTGCAACACTAGTTGCGTCGCGTGGAATGTTTGACTAGTCAATTGATTGTGTCATCAACAAAATACGGAGTTGTATGGGTGAGCCAGTGACCGTATAATCATGATATGTATTTGTTTAACATGGTACAGACGCAAGGGCTCATATATACGCGCAAGCACTCACCACTATAAGCGCACACACGCGAACCCTACCCCTATGAGCACCTTCGAGAGAGTGGGCCAGCATATATGATCTTGAGATTATTTTACGAAGTCACCATAGGTCCCTCGTAGTCGAGTGGAACGTCTCCTCCCACTGAACGTACATCGCCGGAAAATACTGAAATTAACACAAGATAAATGCGAGCACCGGGACTTTAACCTTGGTGGGCTCGAGAAACCACTGTCCTCTAACCATCCAACCACATGTTGGTTAGCACGACAAAATGTATGTGGTTACCGTGATGAGCTTATTCTGAAGTCCAGTGACCATATCGTGCTTTCGCTTCAAATACAATGACCGTAAGTGTCGTCAAGAAAATACGGAGCACGCATCAAATGCAAAGTCCGTCAGTGTCATCAAAAAAATATGCAGATGTATCGTGAGCTAGATACCATTGTACTATTGTATATGCTTATTTTCTTAGTGGCCGATTGCGTGTGTGGTGTGGTGGGGACATCATTTCTAGTTGTGGTGGGTCAACATGAAGACTCGTGGGTCGGTTCCATCCTGCGCCACATATAGGTTGGACCGAGACGTGTTATAAGAAGACCCATGTGGAGGACTCGGCGTACAACATGAAGCTACCAGAGTTGCGGAGAACTCTATCCCCACTGGTGATAAGCCGACTATACATGATTTGTAACCCTAGGCCCTTAGTATGTTATACAAGCTTGGGGCTAGTTCGTCGATAGTATACACACACGCACAATGCCTAGTATTCACATGTACTTTGTACACACCCCTATCACTAATATACAGTACCAGGAGTAGGCTCTTTCTTCAACTGCAAGGGTCTGATCCGAACTAGGGTAAAACTTTGCCTCATATTACCATCCAGCCTAACAGCCAGGGATATCCTATCGAATGATATGATGAAATCATATCTGCCAACTACAAAGAGAGAGGTGTGTCGGGGGGGCAATGTGTGCGATAGAGGCCTAAAGATAATGTGCGTGCGGGAGACACGTAGGCACATATATGTGCGTATAGAGGGATAGTAGAGACCGTGCATGTGTATATATGCATGTGAGAGAAATAGTGTTTTCCAACTGAGATTAGTGAAAAGAGTGGTACATAGTAGTCAGAAAGAGAGAGAGAGAAATAGAGAGAGCATGTGCGTGAGACACCCCGACACCCTGAGAGAGATTGTGAGCATGTGTGAAAGAGAAATGCCGATGCATATAAAGTGTGTGCACTTATGCATTAGATAGAGAGATATATAACGCGTTTGTTAGAACGGGGCGAGGCATAGTGCATCTATGTGTAAAAGCAGGTTTTATGCATTAAGTTAAAATATAATTGGCATTATTATTTTTGGATGAGATCATGAATTTTGCAAATTGCGTATGAACGAAAATCGGTCTATCAGACACCCATACTCTATTGAATTCTAGCATGTGCATGTGTCTATTTCATATTATCGATCCATAGAGTGAGAGCGGTTTTAAATACAGGCAATGGATGCTTTTGCAATTCATATATAAACATTAATTAGTGCACTCCATGTTGTTAGTGTGAAGCACTTTATACATTTGTCACTTGCATGGATACATTCCAAATTGCTAGCTACGAAATAGAAAACATGTCGAATTCAACATAAAGGGGGTTTCGAAGATTCAAATTCATAGGAAGTGCATTCATCTATTTGAACCCGAGATAATGGCATTTGTAAATCAGATGTAAAAGGGGGCATCAATATTTGTTGTGAGTTTGAACATGCTATATATATTCATACGCATATCTAACTTTTTTTGCAACCAAGGAGATTATATCTGGAACCATGCATGAACTGAGGTAAGTTGCATATTTTTTAATATATACTCGTGTACAATGTATATTCAAATGTACCCCCTCCATTCAAAATAATCGCAGCTTTAGGATTTTCAAGAGTAAAGATTTGTGACGTTTGACAAATCTTGAAAGTTCAATTCAAGAGAACCGAAAACATTAATGCTTCTGCTCCCAAATATTGAACGAAGCGTCAAATAGGCCTCTGGTCACCCGAAACCGCGCGAGACTAATGTTTTGGTGGTAGGAAATTACTGTCCTGACTCTGGCCCGCGTAGCCTATTGGCCCGATGTCCAAAGGTCTAAACCGGGGTAGGTTTGTAACTTCACCAAGACGCCAGTCTCAACCGCCTCCGAGAAGCATTCATACGCGGTGGGCGCCTACCCATGCGCTCGGCCGAAATCTATCCCGCCCACATTTGGGACACCTGACATGACTGTCCTACCCCCAACCCGCAATATGTCCAAAATTTTAGATGGGGCAAAGTTTGTAACTTTCCCCAAATTTCAAACAAGCGCGTCTCAAACCAAAACATTGTTCCCCCTTAGCTCTCCGCCTCCCTCCGTTTCCCCATTCATACTCCGTGGGCGCGAAAACACCCTCTCCACCAGCCGCGAAATCCCAGCCTCCTCCGTCCTCCACCCCATAGCGGTCAATCCACTGCCGCCCTCCTCCATCACGCCGGAGCCGGTACCCCGACTTCGTCGTCCAACGCAACCGAAACCGCAACGCCCTCAAGGACTTAGCAGCTGAAGCCGAGGCAGAGCTGCCTCCACGACGCCGACACCGACGTGCGCCGTACCAGAACCACTTCGACCATGCCGTTCTGTGCCTCACTGCTGCGGCTCCACTGTCGCAACCGTCCACCGCACCGGAGCTGTTCCCGGTACGCCGTCGTTCGCCGCCTCGGATCTGCTTCCCCGCTGCCGACAGACGGCCACCACACCACACTCAACAAGTTGGCCATGGGTTCGTCCAAGGCTGCACTGTCCTCCACAACTTCTGGTTTCCAGCGAACAACATGGAGATCGTCCAAAAAACAGAAGGAGGACACAACACTGCCAGCAGAAAGAGGTACTCCTCTTCCCTTATTCGTGCAAATCTTACGTCTCCGCTCACACCGTATTCATTCCATGAAAGAAACTAGTTGAGCGCTTCTTACTGGATCTTCTTCGTGATACTAAATGCACAAGGTTTCCTCCCTTTTACTATTTCACCTTTGCTAGAGGTCAGTAGCCCGCCTGGATTTCAATTCAGGGTCAGTTGAACCGCAATTAAAAGAAGCAGCCCCCGCTTAGGCGCGCGGAGCACCTAGTCCGCCTGTTCCCCGGGGAAGCGGCGCATCGGTGTCTATCATAGGGGTGTGGGGCGCAGGAGCTACTTGCGCCCGATCTGGTGGTCGGCGGGGCTTGAATGGATGGCCGGGGGGCGGTGCCAAGCACGGCGGTGCAGTGAGGTCGAGGTAAGGGCGCATGCAGGGGAGGAATACTGGGCCGATGGTCGCTGGCGTTTCGAGGAAGATCGTCAAGACTGACTGGCTGGAGGTAGATGAAGGCGATCTGCCCGTTCTTTATACATCGGACGGTGCATAAAAAATGGACTGGCCTATTTGCTTTCAGTCGACTGCTATTTTCATAGAATCCTGTAGTAATTTAGTGTGCCATGCATGTTGTAGATCTATCATATGTCTCCCGTCATTTATTTCTCACCGACCTGCTAACTGCTACCTTTACACTGTACTAATTGTGCACACACTTCACCCATACTCACACTATTGTTTTTTATGCATGGGTATTTCAGACTCTGACGCAGTGTTGATGAATGCAGAAAAGAAAAGACAGAAGTCGCTCCAGTGTCATTCAAAGATAAGCACTAAGCGTTTCAACGCTCTAATGGGTGCAGTGTCAGCAGTTGGAGACAGTAAACGTAGCTCCGCAGTTGATGATCTCAATTGCCACACACAACCATCCCGGGTGCTTGCTTTAACTTCACACTATCAAATGTGGTTGCATGTTGCATATGGTGTCTAGCTTGTATTGCTTCCAATTTGGTTAAATTGCATCTGCTTACATTACACATTATACCTTTGATAATGACATGCCTTCCTGTTTTTGATACATACTATATATGTCTATTAACCATGTTCGTACATCAAACTAATGCTCTTTTGTATCCCTCGTCAATCATTATGATGAGACAGTCACCTGAGTGGGTTACTGTGAGACGCCCTACTCGTTTAAAGAGTGCAGTGTCATCCTCCTCACATGATTCTCAAGAAACAGCAAGGCTAAATGAAGCTAGTCAACGTAGCTCTCTAGTTGATCACCGCAATTCCCCCACACCACCATCGCAGGTGCTTGCTCTTACTTGGCAGTGTGATATGTGGTTGCATGTTGCATATGGTGTCTACCTTGTAATGCTTCTAATTAGGGTAAATTGCATCTGCTTAGTTAACACATTATACCTGTGAATATGACATGCCTTCCTGTTTTTGGTACATACTACGTCTTTCTATTAACCATGTTCTTACATTAAACTACTTTTCTTGTGTATCCCTCATCAATACTCCTAATTTGTTAAATTGCATCTCCTTAGCTTAAACATTATACATGTGAATATGACACACCTTCCTGTTTTTGGTACATACTACATCTACCTATCACACCATGTTCTTACATCAAACTAATGTTCTTGTGTATCCTGTGTCTATTGCTTATGATGAGACAGTCACGCGCGTGGGTTAATATGAGATGCAATACTCTTATAAAGAATGCAATTTCATCCTCTCCACATGATTCTTGATAACCCACAAGTATAGGGGATCGCAACAGTTTTCGATAAGTAAGCGTGTTGAACCCAACGAGGAGCTAAAGGTAAAACCCAACCATAGCATTAAGGTATATTGGTCCCCCTTCAATCCCGTATGCATCAATTTCTATGCTAGGTTGAAGCTTCTATCACTCTTGCCCTCCAATACATAGTCCTATCAACATACAACTAACCCTAGAGTGTGATCCACACACGCAATCATATGATGGGCACCAAAGGACAGTAACATAACCAGAAGCAAATTAAATCAATCATAGCAATTCATCAACCACCGATAGGACAACGAAAATCTACCCAGACATCATAGGATGGCAACACATCATTGGATAATAATATGAAGCATAAAGCACCATGTTCAAGTAGAGGGTACAGCGGGTTGCAGGAGAGTGGACCGTTGTAGATAGAGGGGGGAAGGTGATGGAGATGTTGGTGAAGATGGCAGAGGTGTTGGTGTAGATCGCGGCGATGATGATGATGGCCATGGCAACGTTTCGGCGCCACCGAAAGAGAAGGGGAGAGGGGGCCCTTTCGTCTTCTTCTTCCTTAACCTCCTCCCTAGATGGGAGAAGGGTTTCCCCTCTGGTCCTTGGCCTCCATGGCATGGGAGGGGCGAGAGCCCCTCCGAGATTGGATCTGTCTCTCTGTCTCTCTCTGTTTCTGTGTTTTCAGATTCTTCCCTTTCACCGTTTCTTATATTCCCGGAGATCCGTAACTCCGATTGGGCTGAAATTTTAACATGATCTCTATCCGGATATTAGCTTTCTTGCGGCGAAAGAAGGGCACGAACCGCCTTACAGTGTGGCCACGAGGGTCAGGGGCGCGCCTGACACCCTAGGGCGCGCCCCCTACCTCGTGGGCCCCTCGAGCATCGTCTCGCGTGGATTCTTCTTCCCAAAAATCATATATATTCCAAAAAAATCTCCGTCAGTTTTTATTCCGTTTGGACTCTGTTTGATATGGATATTCTGCAAAACAAAAAACATGCAACAAATAAGAACCGGCACTGGGCACTGGATCAATATGTTAGTCCCAAAAATAGTATAAAAATTTGCCAAAAGTATATGAAAGTTGTAGAATATTGGCATGGAACAATCAAAATTATAGATACGACGGAGACGTATTAGCATCCCCAAGCTTAATTCTTGCTCTTCCTCGAGTAGGTAAATGATAAAAAAGATAATTTTTGATGTGGAATGCTACCTAGCATAATCTTGATCATATGTCTAATCATGGCATGAATATTAAGACACGAGTCATTCAAAGAAATAGTCTATCATTTGACATAAAACAATAATACTTCAAGCCTACTAATAAAGCAATCATGTCTTTTCAAAATAACATGGACAAAGAAAGTTATCCCTACAAAATCATATAGTCTGGCTATGCTCCATCTTCACCACACAAAATATTCACATCATGCACAACCCTGATGACAAGCCAAGAAATTGTTTCATACCTTTGACGTTCTCAAACCTTTTCAACTTTCATGCAATACATGAGGGTGAGGCATGGACATAGCACTATAGGTGGAATAGAATGGTGGTTGTGGAGAAGACAAAAAGGAGAAGATAGTCTCACATGAACTAGGCGTATCAATGGGCTATGGAGATGCCCATCAATAGATATCAATGTGAGTGAGTAGGGATTGCCATGCAACGGATGCACTAGAGCTATAAGTGTATGAAAGCTCCAACTGAAACTAAGTGGGTGTGCATCCAACTTGCTTGCTCATGAAGACCTCGGGCATTTGAGGAAGCCCATCATCAGAATATACAAGCCAAGTTCTATAATGATAATTCCCACTAGTATATGAAAGTGATAACTCAATAGACTCTCTATATGAAGAACATGGTGCTACTTTGAAGCACAAGTGTGGAAAAAGGATTGTAGCACTGCCCCTTCTCTCTTTTTCTCTAATTTTTTTATTTTTTTATTTTTATTATTTTCTTATTTTTTTGGTGGGCTTCTTTGGCCTCTTTTTTTGTAAAGTCCGGATTCTCATCCCGAATGGGGGAATCATAGTCTCCATCATCCTTTCCTCACTGGGGCAATGCTCTAATAATGATGATCATCACACTTTTATTTACTTACAACTCAATATTACAACTCAATGTCTAGAACAAAGTATGACTCTATATGGATGCCTCCGGCGGTGTACCAAGATGTGCAATGATCTAGCGTAGCAATGACATCGAAAAACGGACAAGCCATGAAAACATCATGCTAGCTATCTTACGATCATGCAAGGCAATATGACAATGAATGCTCAAGTCATGTATATGATGATGATGGAAGTTGCATGGCAATATATCTCAGAATGGCTATGGAAATGCCATGATAGGTAGGTATGGTGGCTGTTTTGAGGAAGGTATATGGTGGGTTTACGGTACCGGCAAAAGTTGCGCGGTACTAGAGAGGCTAGCAATGGTGGAAGGGTGAGAGTGCGTATAATCCATGGACTCAACATTAGTCATAAAGAACTCACATACTTATTGCAAAAATCTATTAGTCATCGAAAAAAGTACTACGCGCATGCTCCTAGGGGGATAGATTGGTAGGAAAAGACCATCGCTCGTCCCCGACCGCCACTCATAAGGAAGACAATCAATAAATAAATCATGCTCCAACTTCGTTACATAACGGTTCACCATACGTGCATGCTACGGGAATCACAAACCTCAACACAAGTATTTCTACAATCCACAATTACCAACTAGCATGACTCTAATATTACCATCTCTATATCGCAAAACTATTGCAAGGAATCAAACATATCATATTTAGTGATCTACAAGTTTTATGTAGGATTTTATGACTAACCATGTGAATGACCAATTCCTGTCATCTCTCTAAATAGATATAAGTGAAGCAAGAGAGTTTAATTACTTCTAAAAAAT
Source organism: Triticum urartu (assembly GCF_003073215.2). Taxonomy (NCBI): domain Eukaryota; kingdom Viridiplantae; phylum Streptophyta; class Magnoliopsida; order Poales; family Poaceae; genus Triticum; species Triticum urartu. Next base: position 573,194,610 of record NC_053028.1, read on the forward strand.
ATATGCCCATGCTCTAACAAATATAAGTGAAGCAAAAGAGCATTCTACAAATGGCAGTTGTCTACGTAAAGAGAAACATGTAATCCAAACTTCAAATGATATAAGTGAAGCACATGAAGCATTCTAGAAAGCCATACTCAAAAGATATAAGTGAAGTGCAAAGAGCATTCTATAAATCAACCAAGGACTATCTCATACCAGCATGGTGCATAAAAGAAAAACGAAAACTAAATGCAAAAGAAGCTCCAAGATTGCACATATCGCATGAACGAAACGAATCCGAAAACATACCGATACTTGTTGAAGAAAGAGGGGATGCCTCCCCAGCATCCCCAAGCTTAGATGCTTGAGTCTCCTTGAATATTTACATGGGGTGCCTCGGGAATCCCCAAGCTTGAGCTCTTGCCTCTCTTCCTTCTTCTCACATCGAGACCTTCTCGATGATCGAACACTTCATCCACACAAAACTTCAACAAAAAACTCAGTAATATCCATTAGTATAATAAATCAAATCACCACTATAAGTAATGTTGCAAACCAATTCATATTTTTTTTGCATTGTGTCTACTGTAGTATAACTTTTTCATGGCTTAATCCACTGATATAAATTGATAGTTTCATCAAAACAAGCAAACTATGCATCAAAAACAGAACCTGTCTAAAACAGAACAGTCTGTAGCAACCTGAACATTCACCATAATTATGATACTTGAAAAATTCTTCAAAAATTAGGAAAAATAAACAATTTGTACAGCAAGACAGTGCAAAAAGAATCAGAGCCATTTGACGTTCCAGTAAACAACTAAAATTCATGCACTACAGCCAAAGTTTCTGTCCTGCACCGCACAAACCAACAAGCATCGTAAACATCCTAAAGGAAAACCTTGGCACATTGTTTTTATAATACAATGGAATTGTACAAGGGGATAATTAATTTTCTTGAAAAGTTTCTGTAATCAATATTCACAAAGTTGCCGTGAGCATGAACAAAGTTCAAGGAGCTCTCCCACTTCAACAGTGCTTGTCTTTCTCACTTTCACTTTCCTTTTTGAAAAGTTTTGGGTTCCCCTCTTTATTTTTTTTGTTTTAAAACTATATGAAAGCACTCAACAGAAATAAATAACTCTCTAAAACTTCCGGGTTGTCTCCCTGGCAGCACTTTCTTTAAAGCCATTAAGCTAGGCATATAGTGCTCAAGTAGTGAATCCACCCGGATCCCAAGGTATATCAAAGCCAATTTTAATTAACAATGATTTGCAATTTAGTAGTGAGCACAAAGCAACATATATCAAGCAATGACGAAGTCTAACTCTCTTCCTATGCATCGGCATGTCATAAAAGAACAATTCATGCACACGTAGTAAAGGCCAATGCATAGTATAAACAGTTTCTTGCAATTTTATCATGTGGGAAGCAAGAGAGGTGGAGATATAGTTCCTCTCTCACAATAATTGCAAGTAGGAGCAGCAAGCACATGCATATTATATTCATTAAAATCATCATGTGTAACAGTAAAAGGCGACCCATCAATATAATCCTTAATAAGGGCAAACTTCTCCGATATAGTGTAGTTTGGAGAATTCAAAAAGATAATAGGACTATCATGTGTGGGTGCAATAGAAAAAATTTCATCTTTAACATAAGGAACTATATCAAGTTCATCTCCATAAGCATAATTTATATTGGCATCTTGGCCACAAGCATAGCAAGCATCATCAAAAAGGGATATTTCAAAAGAATCAACGGGATCATAACAGTCATCATAGCAATCATCCTTCGGTAAGCACGAAGGGGAATTAAACAATGTAAGAGTTGAAGAGTTACTCTCATTAGAAGGTGGGCACGGGTGATCAATCCGCTCTTCCTCCTTTTGTTCTTCGCTCTCCTCATCATCTTTTTCATCCAATGAGCTCATAGTTTCATCAATTTCTTCTTCCATAGACTCCTGCAAAATATTAGTCTCTTCTTGGGCAGCGGAGTATTCCTCAATATATTATTTAACATAGGTATTAGAAGCATAATTATCATAGCAATATTTAAGTATAGCAAAATTTTCAGATTTGTGAAAAGTAGCATCATACTTTTCAATCAAAGAAGCAATTTCATAAGCACCCTCAAAAGCAACAAATTCTTCAATTTGTTGAACATCATAGTAACTATAAACACCTTTAGCATAAGAAGATAAGATTCCATTATCAATAAACTCACATTGGTAGGGAATGTGTTTCTTAGGGTTTTCAGAACAACAAGTAAAAGCATATAATTCACATAAATTCCAAGCATAGCATTGCAAACGTTGAATTTGACTCAATAATTTCCCTTTTTCAGAAATACGGTGTCGCACATAACAAGCATGCTCATCTAAAGATTTGCCCTCAACTAAGCTAGTTGGGGTTTCGGCACGAGCACAAAGGGATCGAAGATGATCCAAGTAAAAAGCTTCAGCAGTGTGATAGATTTTGAGTGGTTCTTCAACCATTGGTTCAGTAGGTACAACTATTTTTTTGGTATTTTGCGTTTCCTACCCATAACTAAAGATAGAAAACAACTAAGAACAGCAAATAAAAATTACTTAGTGATAAAGCAAACAAGAACACACGATAATATTCACCCCACACTATTGCTCCCCGGCAACGGCGCCAGAAAAAGGTCTTGATAACCCACAAGTATAGGGGATCGCAACAGTTTTCGATAAGTAAGAGTGTCGAACCCAAAGAGGAGCTAAAAGTAGAATAAATATCCCCTCAAGTTCTATCGACCATCGACACAACTATACGCACGCTTGACGTTCGCTTTACCAAGAACAAGTATGAAACTAGAAGTACTTTGTAGGTGTTGTTGGATAGGTTTGCAAGATAATAAAGATTACGTAAATAAAAACTAGGGGCTGTTTAGATAAAGAAACAATAAAGTAAATATAGCGAGTGTGGAAAAGTGGTGGTAGGAGTTGTGAAATTGCCCCTAAGCAATTGACTACTTTACTAGACCGATAGCAAGTATCATGTGGGAGAGGCCACTGCTAGCATGCCATCCCTGACTTGGAATTCTATGCACTCATGATAGGAACTATTAGCAAGTATCCACAACTACTAATGTTCATTAAGGTAAAACCCAACCATAGTATTAAGGTATATTGGTCCCCCTTCAATCCCGTATGCATCTATGCTAGGTTGAAGCTTCTGTCACTCTTGCCCTCCAATACATAGTCCTATCAACATACAACTAACCCTAGGGTGTGATCCACGTGCGCAACCATATGATGGGCACCAAAGGACAGAAACATAACCACAAGCAAATTAAATCAATCATAGCAATTCATGAACCACCGATAGGACAACGAAAATCTACTCAGACATCATAGGATGGCAACACATCATTGGATAATAATATGAAGCATAAAGCACCATGTTCAAGTAGAGGGTACAGCGGGTTGTGGGAGAGTGGACCGCTGTAGATAGAGGGGGGAAGGTGATGGAGATGTTGGTGAAGATGGCGGAGGTGTTGGTGTAGATCGCGGTGATGATGATGATGGCCACGGCAGCGTTCCGGCGCCACCGGAAGAGAAGGGGAGAGGGGGCCCTTTCGTCTTCTTCTTCCTTGACCTCCTCCCTAGATGGGAGAAGGGTTTCCCCTCTGGTCCTTGGCCTCCATGGAATGGAAGGGGCGAGAGCCCCTCCGAGATTGGATCTGTCTCTCTGTCTCTCTCTGTTTCTGTGTTTTCAGATTCTTCCCTTTCACCGTTTCTTATACTCCCGGAGATCCGTAACTCCGATTGGGCTGAAATTTTAAAACGATCTCTATCCAGATATTAGCTTTCTTGCGGCGAAAGAAGGGCACCAGCCGCCTTACCGGGTGGCCACGAGGGTCAGGGACGCGCCCCCCTACCTCGTGGGCCCCTCGAGCATCGTCTCGCGTGGATTCTTCTTCCCAAAAATCATATATATTCCAAAAAAATCTCCGTCAGTTTTTATGCCGTTTGGACTCTGTTTGATATGGATATTCTGCGAAACAAAAAACATGCAACAAACAGGAACTGGCACTGGCACTGGATCAATATGTTAATCCCAAAAATAGTATAAAAAGTTAACAAAAGTATATGAAAGTTGTAGAATATTGGCATGGAACAATCGAAAATTATAGATACGACGGAGCTTTGTCGATTCAATTCAAGCTTTCTTTGTTCTCTTTCTTCTTCGGTGGATTCAATTCAAGCTTTGTCGAGCATATCCTCTCCCCGTTTCAAATGTTTTCTCATGCCGGTGCACCTCTTAATCGTTCATCTCTCTCTATTCATATCTGAAGTGCTGAAGATATCTCAGAAGATTCAAGTTTCCATTCTCAATTCGCTCAAGTTCTTTTGAGGATGTTATCTCATTCAAGCCATTTAAATCAACCGGTGCTTTCTCTCTTTTGAATCGTTCTACGGTGTATCTTTTCGGTGGGCCCTAACCCACAGGTCTTTTTCCAGGATCTTACCTGACTCTTCTAATTTTCCCGGAGCTATTCTAAAATTCATTTCAAAGTTTGACGCAAGAATGAATTGTCATCAGTCAAATGTCTTTCTCCAAGATTTTTCAAATTATTTTCATCGTTTGTTCAACCTTTCTAATTTTCATCCCGGAGTATCTCAACTATTCATGGTGGTCTTTCTCATCGTCATTCTCTGCATTTGAAGACCAAAGAAGGGGTTTTTCTTCAATCTTGGTCCGTTCTCTCGAAGATTCATGGTTCCAGCATTATG